>NW_027473731.1:0-162294 GCF_050947335.1 Megachile rotundata | reverse complement strand
ATTATGCTTATATGATCGATAGAACGAGAATTACTATACTCACTACTCTTAGTATTATCAATCTAACTCATATTATTAGCCATATTATGCTTATATTATCGATAGAACGACAATTACTATACTTATTACTCTTATTATTATCAATCTAACTCATATTATTAACCATATTATGCAGATATGATCGATAGAACTACAATTACTATACTCATTACTCCTATTATTATCAATCTAACTCATATTATTAGCCATATTATGCTTAAATGATCGATAGAACGACAATTACTATACTTATTACTCTTATTATTATCAATCTAACTCGTATTATTAGCCATATTATGCTTATATGATCGATAGAACGAGAATTACTATACTCACTACTCTTAGTATTATCAATCTAACTCATATTATTAGCCATATTATGGTTATATTATCGATAGAACGACAATTACTATACTTATTACTGTTATTATTATCAATCTAACTCATATTATTAGCCATATTATGCTTAAATGATCGATAGAATGAGAATTACTGTACTCACTACTCTTACTATTATCACTCTAACTCATATTATTAGCCATATTATGCTTATATGATCGATAGAACGACAATTACTATACTTATTACTGTTATTATTATGAATCTGACTCATATTATTAGCCATATTATGCTTATATGATCGATAGACCTACAATTACTATACTCATTACTCTTATTATTATCAATCCAACTCATATTATTACCCGTATTATGCTGATATGATCGATAGAACGACATTCACTATACTTATTACACTCACTATTATCAATCTAACTCATATTATTAACCATATTATGCAGATATGATCGATAGAACTACAATTACTATACTCATTACTCTTATTATTATCAACCTAACTCATATTATTAGCCATATTATGCTTAAATGATCGATAGAACTACAATTACTATACTCATTACTCTTATTATTATCAATCTAACTCATATTATTAGCCATATTATGCTTATATGATCGATAGAACGACAATTACTATACTCACTACTCTTAGTATTATCAATCTAACTCATATTATTAGCCATATTATGATTATATTATCGATAGAACGACAATTACTATACTTATTACTGTTATTATTATCAATCTAACTCATATTATTAGCCATATTATGCTTATATGATCGATAGAACGAGAATTACTATACTCACTACTCTTAGTATTATCAATCTAACTCATATTATTAGCCATATTATGATTATATTATCGATAGAACGACAATTACTATACTTATTACTGTTATTATTATCAATCTAACTCATATTATTAGCCATATTATGCTTAAATGATCGATAGATCTACAATTACTATACTCATTACTCTTATTATTATCAATCTAACTCGTATTATTAGCCATATTATGCTTACATGATCGATAGAACGACAAATACTGTACTTATTACTCTTATTATTATCAATCTAACTCATATTACTAGCCATATTATGCTTATATGATCGATAGAATGAGAATTACTGTACTCACTACTCTTAGTATTATCACTCTAACTCATATTATTAGCCATATTATGCTTATATGATCGAGAGAACGACAATTACTATACTTATTACTCTTATTATTATCAATCTAACTCATATTATTAGCCATATTATGCTTATATGATCGATAGAACGAGAATTACTATACTCACTACTCTTAGTATTATCAATCTAACTCATATTATTAGCCATATTATGCTTATATTATCGATAGAACGACAATTACTATACTTATTACTCTTATTATTATCAATCTAACTCATATTATTAACCATATTATGCAGATATGATCGATAGAACTACAATTACTATACTCATTACTCTTATTATTATCAATCTAACTCATATTATTAGCCATATTATGCTTAAATGATCGATAGAACGACAATTACTATACTTATTACTCTTATTATTATCAATCTAACTCGTATTATTAGCCATATTATGCTTATATGATCGATAGAACGAGAATTACTATACTCACTACTCTTAGTATTATCAATCTAACTCATATTATTAGCCATATTATGGTTATATTATCGATAGAACGACAATTACTATACTTATTACTGTTATTATTATCAATCTAACTCATATTATTAGCCATATTATGCTTAAATGATCGATAGAATGAGAATTACTGTACTCACTACTCTTAGTATTATCACTCTAACTCATATTATTAGCCATATTATGCTTATATGATCGATAGAACGACAATTACTATACTTATTACTGTTATTATTATGAATCTGACTCATATTATTAGCCATATTATGCTTATATGATCGATAGACCTACAATTACTATACTCATTACTCTTATTATTATCAATCCAACTCATATTATTACCCGTATTATGCTGATATGATCGATAGAACGACATTCACTATACTTATTACACTCACTATTATCAATCTAACTCATATTATTAGCCATATTATGCTTAAATGATCGATAGATCTACAATTACTATACTCATTACTCTTATTATTATCAATCTAACTCATATTATTAGCCATATTATGCTTATATGATCGATAGAACGAGAATTACTATACTCACTACTCTTAGTATTATCAATCTAACTCATATTATTAGCCATATTATGCTTATATGATCGATAGAACGACAATTACTATACTTATTACTCTTATTATTATCAATCTAACTCATATTATTAGCCATATTATGCTTATATGATCGATAGAACGAGAACTACTATACTCACTACTCTTAGTATTATCAATCTAACTCATATTATTAGGCATATTATGCTTATATTATTGATAGAACGACAATTACTATACTTATTACTGTTATTATTATCAATCTGACTCATATTATTACCCATATTATGCTTAAATGATCGATAGAACGACAATTACTATACTTATTACTGTTATTATTATCAATCTAACTCATATTATTAGCCATATTATGCTTAAATGATCGATAGATCTACAATTACTATACTTATTACTCTTATTATTATCAATCTAACTCATATTATTAGCCATATTATGCTTATATGATCGATAGAACGAGAACTACTATACTCACTACTCTTAGTATTATCAATCTAACTCATATTATTAGCCATATTATGCTTATATTATCGATAGAACGACAATTACTATACTTATTACTGTTATTCTTATCAATCTGACTCATATTATTAGCCATATTATGCTTAAATGATCGATAGATCTACAATTACTATACTCATTACTCTTATTATTATCAATCTAACTCATATTATTAGCCATATTATGCTTATATGATCGATAGAACGAGAATTACTATACTCACTACTCTTAGTATTATCAATCTAACTCATATTATTAGCCTTATTATGCTTATATGATCGGTAGAACGACAATTACTATACTTATTACTCTTATTATTATCAATCTAACTCACATTATTAGCCGTATTATGCTTATATGATCGATAGAACGAGAACTACTATACTCACTACTCTTAGTATTATCAATCTAACTCATATTATTAGCCATATTATGCTTATATTATCGATAGAACGACAATTACTATACTTATTACTGTTATTATTATCAATCTGACTCATATTATTACCCATATTATGCTTAAATGATCGATAGAACGACAATTACTATACTTATTACTCTTATTATTATCAATCTAACTCATATTATTAGCCATATTATGCTTATATGATCGATAGAACGACAAATACTATACTTATTACTCTTATTATTATCAATCTAACTCATATTATTAGCCATATTATGCTTATATGATCGATAGAACGAGAATTACTATACTCACTACTCTTAGTATTATCAATCTAACTCATATTATTAGCCATATTATGATTATATTATCGATAGAACGACAATTACTATACTTATTACTGTTATTACTATCAATCTAACTCATATTATTAGCCATATTATGCTTAAATGATCGATAGATCTACAATTACTATACTCATTACTCTTATTATTATCAATCTAACTCGTATTATTAGCCATATTATGCTTACATGATCGATAGAACGACAAATACTATACTTATTACTCTTATTATTATCAATCTAACTCATATTACTAGCCATATTATGCTTATATGGTCGATAGAATGAGAATTACTGTACTCACTACTCTTAGTATTATCACTCTAACTCATATTATTAGCCATATTATGCTTATATGATCGAGAGAACGACAATTACTATACTTATTACTCTTATTATTATCAATCTAACTCATATTATTAACCATATTATGCGGATATGATCGATAGAACTACAATTACTATACTCATTACTCTTATTATTATCAATCTAACTCATATTATTAGCCATATTATGCTTAAATGATCGATAGAACGACAATTACTGTACTTATTACTCTTACTATTATCAATCTAACTCGTATTATTAGCCATATTATGCTTATATTATCTATAGAACGACAATTACTATACTTATTACTGTTATTATTATCAATCTAACTCATATTATTAGCCATATTATGCGTATATGATCGATAGAATGAGAATTACTATACTCACTACTCTTAGTATTATCACTCTAACTCATATTATTAACCATATTATGCCGATATGAACGACAGAACTACAACTACTATACTCATTACTCTTATTATTATCAATCTAACTCATATTATTAGCCATATTATGCTTATATGATCGATAGAATGAGAATTACTATACTCACCACTCTTAGTATTATCACTCTAACTCATATTATTAGCCTTATTATGCTTATATGATCCATAGAACGACAATTACCGTAGTTATTACTCTTATTATTATCAATCTAACTCATATTATTAGCCATATTATGCTTATATGATCGATAGAACGAGAATTACTATACTCACTACTCTTAGTATTATCAATGTAACTCATATTATTAGCCATATTATGGTTATATTATCGATAGAACGACAATTACTATACTTATTACTGTTATTATTATCAATCTAACTCATATTATTAGCCATATTATGCTTAAATGATCGATAGAATGAGAATTACTGTACTCACTACTCTTAGTATTATCACTCTAACTCATATTATTAACCATATTATGCTTATATGATCGATAGAACGACAATTACTATACTTATTACTGTTATTATTATGAATCTGACTCATATTATTAGCCATATTATGCTTATATGATCGATAGACCTACAATTACTATACTCATTACTCTTATTATTATCAATCTAACTCATATTATTAGCCACATTATGCTTATATGATCGATAGAACGAGAACTACTATACTCACTACTCTTAGTATTATCAATCTAACTCATATTATTAGCCATATTATGCTTATATTATCGATAGAACGACAATTACTATACTTATTACTGTTATTATTATCAATCTGACTCATATTATTACCCATATTATGCTTAAATGATCGATAGAACGACAATTACTATACTTATTACTCTTATTATTATCAATCTAACTCATATTATTAGCCACATTATGCTTATATGATCGATAGAACGAGAATTACTATACTCACTACTCTTAGTATTATCAATCCAACTCATATTATTAGCCTTATTATGCTTATATGATCGATAGAACGACAATTACTATACTTATTACTCTTATTATTATCAATCTAACTCATATTATTAGCCGTATTATGCTTATATGATCGATAGAACGAGAACTACTATACTCACTACTCTTAGTATTATCAATCTAACTCATATTATTAGCCATATTATGCTTATATTATCGATAGAACGACAATTACTATACTTATTACTGTTATTATTATCAATCTGACTCATATTATTACCCATATTATGCTTAAATGATCGATAGAACGACAATTACTATACTTATTACTCTTATTATTATCAATCTAACTCATATTATTAGCCATATTATGCTTATATGATCGATAGAACGAGAATTACTATACTCACTACTCTTAGTATTATCAATCTAACTCATATTATTAGCCATATTATGATTATATTATCGATAGAACGACAATTACTATACTTATTACTGTTATTACTATCAATCTAACTCATATTATTAGCCATATTATGCTTAAATGATCGATAGATCTACAATTACTATACTCATTACTCTTATTATTATCAATCTAACTCGTATTATTAGCCATATTATGCTTACATGATCGATAGAACGACAAATACTATACTTATTACTCTTATTATTATCAATCTAACTCATATTACTAGCCATATTATGCTTATATGATCGATAGAATGAGAATTACTGTACTCACTACTCTTAGTATTATCACTCTAACTCATATTATTAGCCATATTATGCTTATATGATCGAGAGAACGACAATTACTATACTTATTACTCTTATTATTATCAATCTAACTCATATTATTAACCATATTATGCGGATATGATCGATAGAACTACAATTACTATACTCATTACTCTTATTATTATCAATCTAACTCATATTATTAGCCATATTATGCTTAAATGATCGATAGAACGACAATTACTGTACTTATTACTCTTACTATTATCAATCTAACTCGTATTATTAGCCATATTATGCTTATATTATCGATAGAACGACAATTACTATACTTATTACTGTTATTATTATCAATCTAACTCATATTATTAGCCATATTATGGTTATATTATCGATAGAACGACAATTACTATACTTATTACTGTTATTATTATCAATCTAACTCATATTATTAGCCATATTATGCTTAAATGATCGATAGAATGAGAATTACTGTACTCACTACTCTTAGTATTATCACTCTAACTCATATTATTAACCATATTATGCTTATATGATCGATAGAACGACAATTACTATACTTATTACTGTTATTATTATGAATCTGACTCATATTATTAGCCATATTATGCTTATATGATCGATAGACCTACAATTACTATACTCATTACTCTTATTATTATCAATCCAACTCATATTATTACCCATATTATGCTGATATGATCTATAGAACGACATTCACTATACTTATTACACTCACTATTATCAATCTAACTCATATTATTAGCCATATTATGCTTAAATGATCGATAGATCTACAATTACCATACTCATTACTCTTATTATTATCAATCTAACTCATATTATTAGCCATATTATGCTTATATGATCGATAGAACGAGAATTACTATACTCACTACTCTTAGTATTATCAATCTAACTCATATTATTAGCCATATTATGCTTATATGATCGATAGAACGACAATTACTGTACTTATTACTCTTATTATTATCAATCTAACTCATATTATTAGCCATATTATGCTTATATGATCGATAGAACGAGAACTACTATACTCACTACTCTTAGTATTATCAATCTAACTCATATTATTAGCCATATTATGGTTATATGATCGATAGAACTACAATTACTATACTCATTACTCTTATTATTATCAATCCAACTCATGCTATTAGCCATATTATGGTTATATGATCGATATAACGACAATTACTATACTTATTACTCTTATTATTATCAATCTAACTCATGTTATTAACCATATTATGCAGATATGATCGATCGAACGACAATTACTATACTTCTTACACTTATTATTATCAATCTAACTCATATTATTAGCCATATTATGCTTATATGATCGATAGAACGACAATTACTATACTTCTTACACTTATTATTATCAATCTAACTCATGCTATTAGCCCTATTATGGTTACATGATCGATATAACGACAATTACTATACTTATTACTCTTATTATTATCAATCTAACTCATATTATTAAACATATTATGCAGATATGATCGATAGAACGACAATTACTATACTTATTACTCTTATTATTATCAATCTAACTCATATTATTAGCCATATTGTGCTTATATGATCGATAGTACGACAATTACTATACTTATTACTCTTATTATTGTAAACCTAACTCATATTATTAGCCATATTATGCTTATATGATCGATAGAACGAGAATTACTATACTCACTACTCTTAGTATTATCAATCTACCTCATATTATTAGCCATATTAGGCTTATATGATCGATAGTACGACAATTACTATACTCATTACTCTTATTATTATCAATCTAACTCATATTATTAAGCATATTATGCAGATATGATCGATAGAACGACAATTTCTATACTTATTACACTCACTATTATCAATCTAACTCACATTATTAGCCATATTATGCTTATATGATCGATAGTACGACAATTACTATACTCATTACTCTTATTATTATCAATCTAACTCATATTATTAACCATATTATGCAGATATGATCGATCGAATGACAATTACTATACTTCTTACACTTATTATTATCAATCTAACTCATATTATTAGCCATATTGTGCTTATATGATCGATAGAACGACAATTACTATACTCACTACTCTTAGTATTATCAATCTAACTCATATTATTAGCCATATTATGCTTATATTATCGATAGAACGACAAATACTATACTTATTACTCTTAGTATTATCAATCTAACTCATATTATTAGCCATATTATGCTTAAATGATCGATAGAATGAGAATTACTGTACTCACTACTCTTAGTATTATCACTCTAACTCATATTATTAGCCATATTATGCTTATATGATCGATAGAACGACAATTACTATAGTTATTACTCTTATTATTATCAATCTAACTCATATTATTAGCCATATTATGCTTATATGGTCGATAGAACGAGAACTACTATACTCACTACTCTTAGTATTATCAATCTAACTCATATTATTAGACATATTATGCTTATATTATCGATAGAACGACAATTACTATACTTATTACTGTTATTATTATCAATCTGACTCATATTATTAGCCATATTATGCTTAAATGATCGATAGATCTACAATTACTATACTCATTACTCTTATTATTATCAATCTAACTCGTATTATTAGCCATATTATGCTTACATGATCGATAGAACGACAAATACTATACTTATTACTCTTATTATTATCAATCTAACTCATATTACTAGCCATATTATGCTTATATGATCGATAGAATGAGAATTACTGTACTCACTACTCTTAGTATTATCACTCTAACTCATATTATTAGCCATATTATGCTTATATGATCGAGAGAACGACAATTACTATACTTATTACTCTTATTATTATCAATCTAACTCATATTATTAGCCATATTATGCTTATATGAACGATAGAACGAGAATTACTATACTCACTACTCTTAGTATTATCAATCTAACTCATATTATTAGCCATATTATGCTTATATTATCGATAGAACGACAACTACTATACTTATTACTCTTATTATTATCAATCTAACTCATATTATTAACCATATTATGCAGATATGATCGATAGAACTACAATTACTATACTCATTACTCTTATTATTATCAATCTAACTCATATTATTAGCCATATTATGCTTAAATGATCGATAGAACGACAATTACTATACTTATTACTCTTATTATTATCAATCTAACTCGTATTATTAGCCATATTATGCTTATATGATCGATAGAACGAGAATTACTATACTCACTACTCTTAGTATTATCAATCTAACTCATATTATTAGCCATATTATGCTTATATGATCGATAGAACGACAATTACTATACTTCTTACACTTATTATTATCAATCTAACTCATGCTATTAGCCCTATTATGGTTACATGATCGATATAACGACAATTACTATACTTATTACTCTTATTATTATCAATCTAACTCATATTATTAAACATATTATGCAGATATGATCGATAGAACGACAATTACTATACTTATTACTCTTATTATTATCAATCTAACTCATATTATTAGCCATATTGTGCTTATATGATCGATAGTACGACAATTACTATACTTATTACTCTTATTATTGTAAACCTAACTCATATTATTAGCCATATTATGCTTATATGATCGATAGAACGAGAATTACTATACTCACTACTCTTAGTATTATCAATCTACCTCATATTATTAGCCATATTAGGCTTATATGATCGATAGTACGACAATTACTATACTCATTACTCTTATTATTATCAATCTAACTCATATTATTAACCATATTATGCAGATATGATCGATAGAACGACAATTTCTATACTTATTACACTCACTATTATCAATCTAACTCACATTATTAGCCATATTATGCTTATATGATCGATAGTACGACAATTACTATACTCATTACTCTTATTATTATCAATCTAACTCATATTATTAACCATATTATGCAGATATGATCGATCGAATGACAATTACTATACTTCTTACACTTATTATTATCAATCTAACTCATATTATTAGCCATATTGTGCTTATATGATCGATAGAACGACAATTACTATACTCACTACTCTTAGTATTATCAATCTAACTCATATTATTAGCCATATTATGCTTATATTATCGATAGAACGACAAATACTATACTTATTACTGTTATTATTATCAATCTAACTCATATTATTAGCCATATTATGCTTATATGATCGATAGAACGACAATTACTATACTTATTACTCTTATTATTATCAATCTAACTCATATTATTAGCCATATTGTGCTTATATGAGCGATAGAACGACAATTACTATATTTATTACACTCACTATTATCAATCTAACTCATATTATTAACCATATTATGCAGATATGATCGATAGAACGACAATTACTATACTCATTACTCTTATTATTATCAATCTAACTCATGCTATTAGCCATATTATGGTCATATGATCGATATAACGACAATTACTACACTTATTACTCTTATTATTATCAATCTAACTCATATTATTAGCCATATTATGCTTAAATGATCGATAGATCTACAATTACTATACTCATTACTCTTATTATTATCAATCTAACTCGTATTATTAGCCATATTATGCTTACATGATCGATAGAACGACAAATACTGTACTTATTACTCTTATTATTATCAATCTAACTCATATTACTAGCCATATTATGCTTATATGATCGATAGAATGAGAATTACTGTACTCACTACTCTTAGTATTATCACTCTAACTCATATTATTAGCCATATTATGCTTATATGATCGAGAGAACGACAATTACTATACTTATTACTCTTATTATTATCAATCTAACTCATATTATTAGCCATATTATGCTTATATGATCGATAGAACGAGAATTACTATACTCACTACTGTTAGTATTATCAATCTAACTCATATTATTAGCCATATTATGCTTATATTATCGATAGAACGACAATTACTATACTTATTACTCTTATTATTATCAATCTAACTCATATTATTAACCATATTATGCAGATATGATCGATAGAAGTACAATTACTATACTCATTACTCTTATTATTATCAATCTAACTCATATTATTAGCCATATTATGCTTAAATGATCGATAGAACGACAATTACTATACTTATTACTCTTATTATTATCAATCTAACTCGTATTATTAGCCATATTATGCTTATATGATCGATAGAACGAGAATTACTATACTCACTACTCTTAGTATTATCAATCTAACTCATATTATTAGCCATATTATGGTTATATTATCGATAGAACGACAATTACTATACTTATTACTGTTATTATTATCAATCTAACTCATATTATTAGCCATATTATGCTTAAATGATCGATAGAATGAGAATTACTGTACTCACTACTCTTAGTATTATCACTCTAACTCATATTATTAGCCATATTATGCTTATATGATCGATAGAACGACAATTACTATACTTATTACTGTTATTATTATGAATCTGACTCATATTATTAGCCATATTATGCTTATATGATCGATAGACCTACAATTACTATACTCATTACTCTTATTATTATCAATCCAACTCATATTATTACCCGTATTATGCTGATATGATCGATAGAACGACATTCACTATACTTATTACACTCACTATTATCAATCTAACTCATATTATTAGCCATATTATGCTTAAATGATCGATAGATCTACAATTACTATACTCATTACTCTTATTATTATCAATCTAACTCATATTATTAGCCATATTATGCTTATATGGTCGATAGAACGACAATTACTATACTTATTACTCTTAGTATTATCAATCTAACTCATATTATTAGCCATATTATGCTTATATGATCGATAGAACGACAAATACTATACTTACTACTCTTATTATTATCAATCTAACTCATATTATTAACCATATTATGCAGATATGATCGATAGAACTACAATTACTATACTCATTACTCTTATTATTATCAACCTAACTCATATTATTAGCCATATTATGCTTAAATGATCGATAGAACTACAATTACTATACTCATTACTCTTATTATTATCAATCTAACTCATATTATTAGCCATATTATGCTTATATGATCGATAGAATGAGAATTACTATACTCACTACTCTTAGTATTATCACTCTAACTCATATTATTAGCCTTATTATGCTTATATGATCGATAGAACGACAATTACTGTAGTTATTACTCTTATTATTATCAATCTAACTCATATTATTAGCCATATTATGCATATATGATCGATAGAACGAGAATTACTGTACTCACTACTCTTAGTGTTATCAATCTAACTCATATTATTAGCCATATTATGGTTATATTATCGATAGAACGACAATTACTATACTTATTACTGTTACTATTATCAATCTAACTCATATTATTAGCCATATTATGCTTAAATGATCGATAGATCTACAATTACTATACTCATTACTCTTATTATTATCAATCTAACTCATATTATTAGCCATATTATGCTTATATGATCGATAGAACGAGAACTACTATACTCACTACTCTTAGTATTATCAATCTAACTCATATTATTAGACATATTATGCTTATATTATCGATAGAACGACAATTACTATACTTATTACTGTTATTATTATCAATCTGACTCATATTATTAGCCATATTATGCTTAAATGATCGATAGATCTACAATTACTATACTCATTACTCTTATTATTATCAATCTAACTCGTATTATTAGCCATATTATGCTTACATGATCGATAGAACGACAAATACTATACTTATTACTCTTATTATTATCAATCTAACTCATATTACTAGCCATATTATGCTTATATGATCGATAGAATGAGAATTACTGTACTCACTACTCTTAGTATTATCACTCTAACTCATATTATTAGCCATATTATGCTTATATGATCGAGAGAACGACAATTACTATACTTATTACTCTTATTATTATCAATCTAACTCATATTATTAGCCATATTATGCTTATATGATCGATAGAACGAGAATTACTATACTCACTACTCTTAGTATTATCAATCTAACTCATATTTTTATCCATATTATGCTTATATTATCGATAGAACGACAATTACTATACTTATTACTCTTATTATTTTCAATCTAACTCATATTATTAACCATATTAGGCAGATATGATCGATAGAACTACAATTACTATACTCATTACTCTTATTATTATCAATCTAACTCATATTATTAGCCATATTATGCTTAAATGATCGATAGAACGACAATTACTATACTTATTACTCTTATTATTATCAATCTAACTCGTATTATTAGCCATATTATGCTTATATGATCGATAGAACGACAATTACTTTACTCACTACTCTTAGTATTATCAATCTAACTCATATTATTAGCCATATTATGATTATATTATCGATAGAACGACAATTACTATACTTATTACTGTTATTATTATCAATCTAACTCATATTATTAGCCATATTATGCTTATATGATCGATAGAACGAGAATTACTATACTCACTACTCTTAGTATTATCAATCTAACTCATATTATTAGCCATATTATGATTATATTATCGATAGAACGACAATTACTATACTTATTACTGTTATTATTATCAATCTAACTCATATTATTAGCCATATTATGCTTAAATGATCGATAGATCTACAATTACTATACTCATTACTCTTATTATTATCAATCTAACTCGTATTATTAGCCATATTATGCTTACATGATCGATAGAACGACAAATACTGTACTTATTACTCTTATTATTATCAATCTAACTCATATTATTAACCATATTATGCAGATATGATCGATAGAACTACAATTACTATACTCATTACTCTTATTATTATCAATCTAACTCATATTAATAGCCATATTATGCTTAAATGATCGATAGAACGACAATTACTATACATATTACTCTTATTATTATCAATCTAACTCGTATTATTAGCCATATTATGCTTATATGATCGATAGAACGAGAATTACTATACTCACTACTCTTAGTATTATCAATCTAACTCATATTATTAGCCATATTATGGTTATATTATCGATAGAACGACAATTACTATACTTATTACTGTTATTATTATCAATCTAACTCATATTATTAGCCATATTATGCTTAAATGATCGATAGAATGAGAATTACTGTACTCACTACTCTTAGTATTATCACTCTAACTCATATTATTAGCCATATTATGATTATATTATCGATAGAACGACAATTACTATACTTATTACTGTTATTATTATCAATCTAACTCATATTATTAGCCATATTATGCTTATATGATCGATAGAACGAGAATTACTATACTCACTACTCTTAGTATTATCAATCTAACTCATATTATTAGCCATATTATGATTATATTATCGATAGAACGACAATTACTATACTTATTACTGTTATTATTATCAATCTAACTCATATTATTAGCCATATTATGCTTAAATGATCGATAGATCTACAATTACTATACTCATTACTCTTATTATTATCAATCTAACTCGTATTATTAGCCATATTATGCTTACATGATCGATAGAACGACAAATACTGTACTTATTACTCTTATTATTATCAATCTAACTCATATTACTAGCCATATTATGCTTATATGATCGATAGAATGAGAATTACTGTACTCACTACTCTTAGTATTATCACTCTAACTCATATTATTAGCCATATTATGCTTATATGATCGAGAGAACGACAATTACTGTACTTATTACTCTTATTATTATCAATCTAACTCATATTATGAGCCATATTATGCTTATATGATCGATAGAACGAGAATTACTATACTCACTACTCTTAGTATTATCAATCTAACTCATATTATTAGCCATATTATGCTTATATTATCGATAGAACGACAATTACTATACTTATTACTCTTATTATTATCAATCTAACTCATATTATTAACCATATTATGCAGATATGATCGATAGAACTACAATTACTATACTCATTACTCTTATTATTATCAATCTAACTCATATTAATAGCCATATTATGCTTAAATGATCGATAGAACGACAATTACTATACTTATTACTCTTATTATTATCAATCTAACTCGTATTATTAGCCATATTATGCTTATATGATCGATAGAACGAGAATTACTATACTCACTACTCTTAGTATTATCAATCTAACTCATATTATTAGCCATATTATGCTTATATGATCGATAGAACGACAAATACTATACTTACTACTCTTATTATTATCAATCTAACTCATATTATTAACCATATTATGCAGATATGATCGATAGAACTACAATTACTATACTCATTACTCTTATTATTATCAACCTAACTCATATTATTAGCCATATTATGCTTAAATGATCGATAGAACTACAATTACTATACTCATTACTCTTATTATTATCAATCTAACTCGTATTATTAGCCATATTATGCTTACATGATCGATAGAACGACAAATACTGTACTTATTACTCTTATTATTATCAACCTAACTCATATTATTAGCCATATTATGCTTAAATGATCGATAGAACTACAATTACTATACTCATTACTCTTATTATTATCAATCTAACTCGTATTATTAGCCATATTATGCTTACATGATCGATAGAACGACAAATACTGTACTTATTACTCTTATTATTATCAATCTAACTCATATTACTAGCCATATTATGCTTATATGATCGATAGAATGAGAATTACTGTACTCACTACTCTTAGTATTATCACTCTAACTCATATTATTAGCCATATTATGCTTATATGATCGAGAGAACGACAATTACTATACTTATTACTGTTATTATTATCAATCTAACTCATATTATTAGCCATATTATGCTTAAATGATCGATAGAATGAGAATTACTGTACTCACTACTCTTAGTATTATCACTCTAACTCATATTATTAGCCATATTATGTTTATATGATCGATAGAACGACAATTACTATAGTTATTACTGTTATTATTATGAATCTGACTCATATTATTAGCCATATTATGCTTATATGATCGATAGACCTACAATTACTATACTCATTACTCTTATTATTATCAATCCAACTCATATTATTACCCGTATTATGCTGATATGATCGATAGAACGACATTCACTATACTTATTACACTCACTATTATCAATCTAACTCATATTATTAGCCATATTATGCTTAAATGATCGATAGATCTACAATTACTATACTCATTACTCTTATTATTATCAATCTAACTCATATTATTAGCCATATTATGCTTATATGGTCGATAGAACGACAATTACTATACTTATTACTATTAGTATTATCAATCTAACTCATATTATTAGCCATATTATGCTTATATGATCGATAGAACGACAAATACTATACTTACTACTCTTATTATTATCAATCTAACTCATATTATTAACCATATTATGCAGATATGATCGATAGAACTACAATTACTATACTCATTACTCTTATTATTATCAACCTAACTCATATTATTAGCCATATTATGCTTAAATGATCGATAGAACTACAATTACTATACTCATTACTCTTATTATTATCAATCTAACTCATATTATTAGCCATATTATGCTTATATGATCGATAGAATGAGAACTACTATACTCACTACTCTTAGTATTATCACTCTAACTCATATTATTAGCCTTATTATGCTTATATGATCGATAGAACGACAATTACTGTAGTTATTACTCTTATTATTATCAATCTAACTCATATTATTAGCCATATTATGCATATATGATCGATAGAACGAGAATTACTGTACTCACTACTCTTAGTGTTATCAATCTAACTCATATTATTAGCCATATTATGGTTATATTATCGATAGAACGGCAATTACTATACTTATTACTGTTACTATTATCAATCTAACTCATATTATTAGCCATATTATGCTTAAATGATCGATAGATCTACAATTACTATACTCATTACTCTTATTATTATCAATCTAACTCATATTATTAGCCATATTATGCTTATATGATCGATAGAACGAGAACTACTATACTCACTACTCTTAGTATTATCAATCTAACTCATATTATTAGACATATTATGCTTATATTATCGATAGAACGACAATTACTATACTTATTACTGTTATTATTATCAATCTGACTCATATTATTAGCCATATTATGCTTAAATGATCGATAGATCTACAATTACTATACTCATTACTCTTATTATTATCAATCTAACTCGTATTATTAGCCATATTATGCTTACATGATCGATAGAACGAGAATTACTATACTCACTACTCTTAGTATTATCAATCTAACTCATATTATTAGCCTTATTATGCTTATATGATCGGTAGAACGACAATTACTATACTTATTACTCTTATTATTATCAATCTAACTCACATTATTAGCCGTATTATGCTTATATGATCGATAGAACGAGAACTACTATACTCACTACTCTTAGTATTATCAATCTAACTCATATTATTAGCCATATTATGCTTATATTATCGATAGAACGACAATTACTATACTTATTACTGTTATTATTATCAATCTGACTCATATTATTACCCATATTATGCTTAAATGATCGATAGAACGACAATTACTATACTTATTACTCTTATTATTATCAATCTAACTCATATTATTAGCCATATTATGCTTATATGATCGATAGAACGACAAATACTATACTTATTACTCTTATTATTATCAATCTAACTCATATTATTAGCCATATTATGCTTATATGATCGATAGAACGAGAATTACTATACTCACTACTCTTAGTATTATCAATCTAACTCATATTATTAGCCTTATTATGCTTATATGATCGATAGAACGACAATTACTATACTTATTACTCTTATTATTATCAATCTAACTCATATTATTAGCCATATTATGCTTATATGATCGAGAGAACGACAATTACTATACTTATTACTCTTATTATTATCAATCTAACTCATATTATTAACCATATTATGCGGATATGATCGATAGAACTACAATTACTATACTCATTACTCTTATTATTATCAATCTAACTCATATTATTAGCCATATTATGCTTAAATGATCGATAGAACGGCAATTACTGTACTTATTACTCTTACTATTATCAATCTAACTCGTATTATTAGCCATATTATGCTTATATTATCGATAGAACGACAATTACTATACTTATTACTGTTATTATTATCAATCTAACTCATATTATTAGCCATATTATGCTTATATGATCGATAGAATGAGAATTACTATACTCACTACTCTTAGTATTATCACTCTAACTCATATTATTAACCATATTATGCCGATATGATCGACAGAACTACAACTACTATACTCATTACTCTTATTATTATCAATCTAACTCATATTATTAGCCATATTATGCTTATATGATCGATAGAATGAGAATTACTATACTCACCACTCTTAGTATTATCACTCTAACTCATATTATTAGCCTTATTATGCTTATATGATCCATAGAACGACAATTACCGTAGTTATTACTCTTATTATTATCAATCTAACTCATATTATTAGCCATATTATGCTTATATGATCGATAGAACGAGAATTACTATACTCACTACTCTTAGTATTATCAATGTAACTCATATTATTAGCCATATTATGGTTATATTATCGATAGAACGACAATTACTATACTTATTACTGTTATTATTATCAATCTAACTCATATTATTAGCCATATTATGCTTAAATGATCGATAGAATGAGAATTACTGTACTCACTACTCTTAGTATTATCACTCTAACTCATATTATTAGCCATATTATGCTTATATGATCGATAGAACGACAATTACTATACTTATTACTGTTATTATTATGAATCTGACTCATATTATTAGCCATATTATGCTTATATGATCGATAGACCTACAATTACTATACTCATTACTCTTATTATTATCAATCCAACTCATATTATTACCCATATTATGCTGATATGATCTATAGAACGACATTCACTATACTTATTACACTCACTATTATCAATCTAACTCATATTATTAGCCATATTATGCTTATATGATCGATAGAACGAGAATTACTATACTCACTACTCTTAGTATTATCAATCTAACTCATATTATTAGCCATATTATGCTTATATGATCGATAGAACGACAATTACTGTACTTATTACTCTTATTATTATCAATCTAACTCATATTATTAGCCATATTATGCTTATATGATCGATAGAACGAGAACTACTATACTCACTACTCTTAGTATTATCAATCTAACTCATATTATTAGCCATATTATGCAGATATGATCGATCGAACGACAATTACTATACTTCTTACACTTATTATTATCAATCTAACTCATATTATTAGCCATATTATGCTTATATGATCGATAGAACGACAATTACTATACTTCTTACACTTATTATTATCAATCTAACTCATGCTATTAGCCCTATTATGGTTACATGATCGATATAACGACAATTACTATACTTATTACTCTTATTATTATCAATCTAACTCATATTATTAGCCATATTGTGCTTATATGATCGATAGTACGACAATTACTATACTTATTACTCTTATTATTGTAAACCTAACTCATATTATTAGCCATATTATGCTTATATGATCGATAGAACGAGAATTACTATACTCACTACTCTTAGTATTATCAATCTACCTCATATTATTAGCCATATTAGGCTTATATGATCGATAGTACGACAATTACTATACTCATTACTCTTATTATTATCAATCTAACTCATATTATTAACCATATTATGCAGATATGATCGATAGAACGACAATTTCTATACTTATTACACTCACTATTATCAATCTAACTCACATTATTAGCCATATTATGCTTATATGATCGATAGTACGACAAGTACTATACTCATTACTCTTATTATTATCAATCTAACTCATATTATTAACCATATTATGCAGATATGATCGATCGAATGACAATTACTATACTTCTTACACTTATTATTATCAATCTAACTCATATTATTAGCCATATTGTGCTTATATGATCGATAGAACGACAATTACTATACTCACTACTCTTAGTATTATCAATCTAACTCATATTATTAGCCATATTATGCTTATATTATCGATAGAACGACAAATACTATACTTATTACTGTTATTATTATCAATCTAACTCATATTATTAGCCATATTATGCTTATATGATCGATAGAACGACAATTACTATACTTATTACTCTTATTATTATCAATCTAACTCATATTATTAGCCATATTGTGCTTATATGAGCGATAGAACGACAATTACTATATTTATTACACTCACTATTATCAATCTAACTCATATTATTAACCATATTATGCAGATATGATCGATAGAACGACAATTACTATACTCATTACTCTTATTATTATCAATCTAACTCATGCTATTAGCCCTATTATGGTTACATGATCGATATAACGACAATTACTATACTTATTACTCTTATTATTATCAATCTAACTCATATTATTAAACATATTATGCAGATATGATCGATAGAACGACAATTACTATACTTATTACTCTTATTATTATCAATCTAACTCATATTATTAGCCATATTGTGCTTATATGATCGATAGTACGACAATTACTATACTTATTACTCTTATTATTGTAAACCTAACTCATATTATTAGCCATATTATGCTTATATGATCGATAGAACGAGAATTACTATACTCACTACTCTTAGTATTATCAATCTACCTCATATTATTAGCCATATTAGGCTTATATGATCGATAGTACGACAATTACTATACTCATTACTCTTATTATTATCAATCTAACTCATATTATTAACCATATTATGCAGATATGATCGATAGAACGACAATTTCTATACTTATTACACTCACTATTATCAATCTAACTCACATTATTAGCCATATTATGCTTATATGATCGATAGTACGACAATTACTATACTCATTACTCTTATTATTATCAATCTAACTCATATTATTAACCATATTATGCAGATATGATCGATCGAATGACAATTACTATACTTCTTACACTTATTATTATCAATCTAACTCATATTATTAGCCATATTGTGCTTATATGATCGATAGAACGACAATTACTATACTCACTACTCTTAGTATTATCAATCTAACTCATACTATTAGCCATATTATGCTTATATTATCGATAGAACGACAAATACTATACTTATTACTGTTATTATTATCAATCTAACTCATATTATTAGCCATATTATGCTTATATGATCGATAGAACGACAATTACTATACTTATTACTCTTATTATTATCAATCTAACTCATATTATTAGCCATATTGTGCTTATATGAGCGATAGAACGACAATTACTATATTTATTACACTCACTATTATCAATCTAACTCATATTATTAACCATATTATGCAGATATGATCGATAGAACGACAATTACTATACTCATTACTCTTATTATTATCAATCTAACTCATGCTATTAGCCATATTATGGTCATATGATCGATATAACGACAATTACTACACTTATTACTCTTATTATTATCAATCTAACTCATATTATTAGCCATATTATGCTTAAATGATCGATAGATCTACAATTACTATACTCATTACTCTTATTATTATCAATCTAACTCGTATTATTAGCCATATTATGCTTACATGATCGATAGAACGACAAATACTGTACTTATTACTCTTATTATTATCAATCTAACTCATATTACTAGCCATATTATGCTTATATGATCGATAGAATGAGAATTACTGTACTCACTACTCTTAGTATTATCACTCTAACTCATATTATTAGCCATATTATGCTTATATGATCGAGAGAACGACAATTACTATACTTATTACTCTTATTATTATCAATCTAACTCATATTATTAGCCATATTATGCTTATACGATCGATAGAACGAGAATTACTATACTCACTACTCTTAGTATTATCAATCTAACTCATATTATTAGCCATATTATGCTTATATTATCGATAGAACGACAATTACTATACTTATTACTCTTATTATTATCAATCTAACTCATATTATTAACCATATTATGCAGATATGATCGATAGAACTACAATTACTATACTCATTACTCTTATTATTATCAATCTAACTCATATTATTAGCCATATTATGCTTAAATGATCGATAGAACGACAATTACTATACTTATTACTCTTATTATTATCAATCTAACTCGTGTTATTAGCCATATTATGCTTATATGATCGATAGAACGAGAATTACTATACTCACTACTCTTAGTATTATCAATCTAACTCATATTATTAGCCATATTATGGTTATATTATCGATAGAACGACAATTACTATACTTATTACTGTTATTATTATCAATCTAACTCATATTATTAGCCATATTATGCTTAAATGATCGATAGAATGAGAATTACTGTACTCACTACTCTTAGTATTATCACTCTAACTCATATTATTAGCCATATTATGCTTATATGATCGATAGAACGACAATTACTATACTTATTACTGTTATTATTATGAATCTGACTCATATTATTAGCCATATTATGCTTATATGATCGATAGACCTACAATTACTATACTCATTACTCTTATTATTATCAATCCAACTCATATTATTACCCGTATTATGCTGATATGATCGATAGAACGACATTCACTATACTTATTACACTCACTATTATCAATCTAACTCATATTATTAGCCATATTATGCTTAAATGATCGATAGATCTACAATTACTATACTCATTACTCTTATTATTATCAATCTAACTCATATTATTAGCCATATTATGCTTATATGGTCGATAGAACGACAATTACTATACTTATTACTCTTAGTATTATCAATCTAACTCATATTATTAGCCATATTATGCTTATATGATCGATAGAATGAGAATTACTATACTCACTACTCTTCGTATTATCACTCTAACTCATATTATTAGCCTTATTATGCTTATATGATCGATAGAACGACAATTACTGTAGTTATTACTCTTATTATTATCAATCTAACTCATATTATTAGCCATATTATGCATATATGATCGATAGAACGAGAATTACTGTACTCACTACTCTTAGTGTTATCAATCTAACTCATATTATTAGCCATATTATGGTTATATTATCAATAGAACGACAATTACTATACTTATTACTGTTACTATTATCAATCTAACTCATATTATTAGGCATATTATGCTTAAATGATCGATAGATCTACAATTACTATACTCATTACTCTTATTATTATCAATCTAACTCATATTATTAGCCATATTATGCTTATATGATCGATAGAACGAGAACTACTATACTCACTACTCTTAGTATTATCAATCTAACTCATATTATTAGACATATTATGCTTATATTATCGATAGAACGACAATTACTATACTTATTACTGTTATTATTATCAATCTGACTCATATTATTAGCCATATTATGCTTAAATGATCGATAGATCTACAATTACTATACTCATTACTCTTATTATTATCAATCTAACTCGTATTATTAGCCATATTATGCTTACATGATCGATAGAACGACAAATACTATACTTATTACTCTTATTATTATCAATCTAACTCATATTACTAGCCATATTATGCTTATATGATCGATAGAATGAGAATTACTGTACTCACTACTCTTAGTATTATCACTCTAACTCATATTATTAGCCATATTATGCTTATATGATCGAGAGAACGACAATTACTATACTTATTACTCTTATTATTATCAATCTAACTCATATTATTAGCCATATTATGCTTATATGATCGATAGAACGAGAATTACTATACTCACTACTCTTAGTATTATCAATCTAACTCATATTTTTATCCATATTATGCTTATATTATCGATAGAACGACAATTACTATACTTATTACTCTTATTATTTTCAATCTAACTCATATTATTAACCATATTAGGCAGATATGATCGATAGAACTACAATTACTATACTCATTACTCTTATTATTATCAATCTAACTCATATTATTAGCCATATTATGCTTAAATGATCGATAGAACGACAATTACTATACTTATTACTCTTATTATTATCAATCTAACTCGTATTATTAGCCATATTATGCTTATATGATCGATAGAACGAGAATTACTATACTCACTACTCTTAGTATTATCAATCTAACTCATATTATTAGCCATATTATGGTTATATTATCGATAGAACGACAATTACTATACTTATTACTGTTATTATTATCAATCTAACTCATATTATTAGCCATATTATGCTTAAATGATCGATAGAATGAGAATTACTGTACTCACTACTCTTAGTATTATCACTCTAACTCATATTATTAGCCATATTATGCTTATATGATCGATAGAACGACAATTACTATACTTATTACTGTTATTATTATGAATCTGACTCATATTATTAGCCATATTATGCTTATATGATCGATAGACCTACAATTACTATACTCATTACTCTTATTATTATCAATCCAACTCATATTATTACCCGTATTATGCTGATATGATCGATAGAACGACATTCACTATACTTATTACACTCACTATTATCAATCTAACTCATATTATTAGCCATATTATGCTTATATGATCGATAGAACGACAATTACTATACTCACTACTCTTAGTATTATCAATCTAACTCATATTATTAGCCATATTATGATTATATTATCGATAGAACGACAATTACTATACTTATTACTGTTATTATTATCAATCTAACTCATATTATTAGCCATATTATGCTTATATGATCGATAGAACGAGAATTACTATACTCACTACTCTTAGTATTATCAATCTAACTCATATTATTAGCCATATTATGATTATATTATCGATAGAACGACAATTACTATACTTATTACTGTTATTATTATCAATCTAACTCATATTATGAGCCATATTATGCTTAAATGATCGATAGATCTACAATTACTATACTCATTACTCTTATTATTATCAATCTAACTCGTATTATTAGCCATATTATGCTTACATGATCGATAGAACGACAAATACTGTACTTATTACTCTTATTATTATCAATCTAACTCATATTATTAGCCATATTATGATTATATTATCGATAGAACGACAATTACTATACTTATTACTGTTATTATTATCAATCTAACTCATATTATTAGCCATATTATGCTTATATGATCGATAGAACGAGAATTACTATACTCACTACTCTTAGTATTATCAATCTAACTCATATTATTAGCCATATTATGATTATATTATCGATAGAACGACAATTACTATACTTATTACTGTTATTATTATCAATCCAACTCATATTATTAGCCATATTATGCTTAAATGATCGATAGATCTACAATTACTATACTCATTACTCTTATTATTATCAATCTAACTCGTATTATTAGCCATATTATGCTTACATGATCGATAGAACGACAAATACTGTACTTATTACTCTTATTATTATCAATCTAACTCATATTATTAACCATATTATGCAGATATGATCGATAGAACTACAATTACCATACTCATTACTCTTATTATTATCAATCTAACTCATATTAATAGCCATATTATGCTTAAAAGATCGATAGAACGACAATTACTATACTTATTACTCTTATTATTATCAATCTAACTCGTATTATTAGCCATATTATGCTTATATGATCGATAGAACGAGAATTACTATACTCACTACTCTTAGTATTATCAATCTAACTCATATTATTAGCCATATTATGGTTATATTATCGATAGAACGACAATTACTATACTTATTACTGTTATTATTATCAATCTAACTCATATTATTAGCCATATTATGCTTAAATGATCGATAGAATGAGAATTACTGTACTCACTACGCTTAGTATTATCACTCTAACTCATATTATTAGCCATATTATGATTATATTATCGATAGAACGACAATTACTATACTTATTACTGTTATTATTATCAATCTAACTCATATTATGAGCCATATTATGCTTATATGATCGATAGAACGAGAATTACTATACTCACTACTCTTAGTATTATCAATCTAACTCATATTATTAGCCATATTATGATTATATTATCGATAGAACGACAATTACTATACTTATTTCTGTTATTATTATCAATCTAACTCATATTATTAGCCATATTATGCTTAAATGATCGATAGATCTACAATTACTATACTCATTACTCTTATTATTATCAATCTAACTCGTATTATTAGCCATATTATGCTTACATGATCGATAGAACGACAAATACTGTACTTATTACTCTTATTATTATCAATCTAACTCATATTACTAGCCATATTATGCTTATATGATCGATAGAATGAGAATTACTGTACTCACTACTCTTAGTATTATCACTCTAACTCATATTATTAGCCATATTATGCTTATATGATCGAGAGAACGACAATTACTATACTTATTACTCTTATTATTATCAATCTAACTCATATTATGAGCCATATTATGCTTATATGATCGATAGAACGAGAATTACTATACTCACTACTCTTAGTATTATCAATCTAACTCATATTATTAGCCATATTATGCTTATATTATCGATAGAACGACAATTACTATACTTATTACTCTTATTATTATCAATCTAACTCATATTATTAACCATATTATGCAGATATGATCGATAGAACTACAATTACTATACTCATTACTCTTATTATTATCAATCTAACTCATATTATTAGCCATATTATGCTTATATGATCGATAGAATGAGAATTACTGTACTCACTACTCTTAGTATTATCACTCTAACTCATATTATTAGCCATATTATGCTTATATGATCGACAGAACTACAACTACTATACTCATTACTCTTATTATTATCAATCTAACTCATATTATTAGCCATATTATGCTTATATGATCGATAGAATGAGAATTACTATACTCACCACTCTTAGTATTATCACTCTAACTCATATTATTAGCCTTATTATGCTTATATGATCCATAGAACGACAATTACCGTAGTTATTACTCTTATTATTATCAATCTAACTCATATTATTAGCCATATTATGCTTATATGATCGATAGAACGAGAATTACTATACTCACTACTCTTAGTATTATCAATGTAACTCATATTATTAGCCATATTATGGTTATATTATCGATAGAACGACAATTACTATACTTATTACTGTTATTATTATCAATCTAACTCATATTATTAGCCATATTATGCTTAAATGATCGATAGAATGAGAATTACTGTACTCACTACTCTTAGTATTATCACTCTAACTCATATTATTAGCCATATTATGCTTATATGATCGATAGAACGACAATTACTATACTTATTACTGTTATTATTATGAATCTGACTCATATTATTAGCCATATTATGCTTATATGATCGATAGACCTACAATTACTATACTCATTACTCTTATTATTATCAATCCAACTCATATTATTACCCATATTATGCTGATATGATCTATAGAACGACATTCACTATACTTATTACACTCACTATTATCAATCTAACTCATATTATTAGCCATATTATGCTTA
Source organism: Megachile rotundata (assembly GCF_050947335.1). Lineage (NCBI taxonomy): Eukaryota > Metazoa > Arthropoda > Insecta > Hymenoptera > Megachilidae > Megachile > Megachile rotundata. The sequence continues at coordinate 134,064 of NW_027473731.1, read as the reverse complement.
TATGATCGATAGAACGACAATTACTGTACTTATTACTCTTATTATTATCAATCTAACTCATATTATTAGCCATATTATGCTTATATGATCGATAGAACGAGAACTACTATACTCACTACTCTTAGTATTATCAATCTAACTCATATTATTAGCCATATTATGCAGATATGATCGATCGAACGACAATTACTATACTTCTTACACTTATTATTATCAATCTAACTCATATTATTAGCCATATTATGCTTATATGATCGATAGAACGACAATTACTATACTTCTTACACTTATTATTATCAATCTAACTCATGCTATTAGCCCTATTATGGTTACATGATCGATATAACGACAATTACTATACTTATTACTCTTATTATTATCAATCTAACTCATATTATTAGCCATATTGTGCTTATATGATCGATAGTACGACAATTACTATACTTATTACTCTTATTATTGTAAACCTAACTCATATTATTAGCCATATTATGCTTATATGATCGATAGAACGAGAATTACTATACTCACTACTCTTAGTATTATCAATCTACCTCATATTATTAGCCATATTAGGCTTATATGATCGATAGTACGACAATTACTATACTCATTACTCTTATTATTATCAATCTAACTCATATTATTAACCATATTATGCAGATATGATCGATAGAACGACAATTTCTATACTTATTACACTCACTATTATCAATCTAACTCACATTATTAGCCATATTATGCTTATATGATCGATAGTACGACAATTACTATACTCATTACTCTTATTATTATCAATCTAACTCATATTATTAACCATATTATGCAGATATGATCGATCGAATGACAATTACTATACTTCTTACACTTATTATTATCAATCTAACTCATATTATTAGCCATATTGTGCTTATATGATCGATAGAACGACAATTACTATACTCACTACTCTTAGTATTATCAATCTAACTCATATTATTAGCCATATTATGCTTATATTATCGATAGAACGACAAATACTATACTTATTACTGTTATTATTATCAATCTAACTCATATTATTAGCCATATTATGCTTATATGATCGATAGAACGACAATTACTATACTTATTACTCTTATTATTATCAATCTAACTCATATTATTAGCCATATTGTGCTTATATGAGCGATAGAACGACAATTACTATATTTATTACACTCACTATTATCAATCTAACTCATATTATTAACCATATTATGCAGATATGATCGATAGAACGACAATTACTATACTCATTACTCTTATTATTATCAATCTAACTCATGCTATTAGCCCTATTATGGTTACATGATCGATATAACGACAATTACTATACTTATTACTCTTATTATTATCAATCTAACTCATATTATTAAACATATTATGCAGATATGATCGATAGAACGACAATTACTATACTTATTACTCTTATTATTATCAATCTAACTCATATTATTAGCCATATTGTGCTTATATGATCGATAGTACGACAATTACTATACTTATTACTCTTATTATTGTAAACCTAACTCATATTATTAGCCATATTATGCTTATATGATCGATAGAACGAGAATTACTATACTCACTACTCTTAGTATTATCAATCTACCTCATATTATTAGCCATATTAGGCTTATATGATCGATAGTACGACAATTACTATACTCATTACTCTTATTATTATCAATCTAACTCATATTATTAACCATATTATGCAGATATGATCGATAGAACGACAATTTCTATACTTATTACACTCACTATTATCAATCTAACTCACATTATTAGCCATATTATGCTTATATGATCGATAGTACGACAATTACTATACTCATTACTCTTATTATTATCAATCTAACTCATATTATTAACCATATTATGCAGATATGATCGATCGAATGACAATTACTATACTTCTTACACTTATTATTATCAATCTAACTCATATTATTAGCCATATTGTGCTTATATGATCGATAGAACGACAATTACTATACTCACTACTCTTAGTATTATCAATCTAACTCATACTATTAGCCATATTATGCTTATATTATCGATAGAACGACAAATACTATACTTATTACTGTTATTATTATCAATCTAACTCATATTATTAGCCATATTATGCTTATATGATCGATAGAACGACAATTACTATACTTATTACTCTTATTATTATCAATCTAACTCATATTATTAGCCATATTGTGCTTATATGAGCGATAGAACGACAATTACTATATTTATTACACTCACTATTATCAATCTAACTCATATTATTAACCATATTATGCAGATATGATCGATAGAACGACAATTACTATACTCATTACTCTTATTATTATCAATCTAACTCATGCTATTAGCCATATTATGGTCATATGATCGATATAACGACAATTACTACACTTATTACTCTTATTATTATCAATCTAACTCATATTATTAGCCATATTATGCTTAAATGATCGATAGATCTACAATTACTATACTCATTACTCTTATTATTATCAATCTAACTCGTATTATTAGCCATATTATGCTTACATGATCGATAGAACGACAAATACTGTACTTATTACTCTTATTATTATCAATCTAACTCATATTACTAGCCATATTATGCTTATATGATCGATAGAATGAGAATTACTGTACTCACTACTCTTAGTATTATCACTCTAACTCATATTATTAGCCATATTATGCTTATATGATCGAGAGAACGACAATTACTATACTTATTACTCTTATTATTATCAATCTAACTCATATTATTAGCCATATTATGCTTATATGATCGATAGAACGAGAATTACTATACTCACTACTCTTAGTATTATCAATCTAACTCATATTATTAGCCATATTATGCTTATATTATCGATAGAACGACAATTACTATACTTATTACTCTTATTATTATCAATCTAACTCATATTATTAACCATATTATGCAGATATGATCGATAGAACTACAATTACTATACTCATTACTCTTATTATTATCAATCTAACTCATATTATTAGCCATATTATGCTTAAATGATCGATAGAACGACAATTACTATACTTATTACTCTTATTATTATCAATCTAACTCGTATTATTAGCCATATTATGCTTATATGATCGATAGAACGAGAATTACTATACTCACTACTCTTAGTATTATCAATCTAACTCATATTATTAGCCATATTATGGTTATATTATCGATAGAACGACAATTACTATACTTATTACTGTTATTATTATCAATCTAACTCATATTATTAGCCATATTATGCTTAAATGATCGATAGAATGAGAATTACTGTACTCACTACTCTTAGTATTATCACTCAAACTCATATTATTAGCCATATTATGCTTATATGATCGATAGAACGACAATTGCTATACTTATTACTGTTATTATTATGAATCTGACTCATATTATTAGCCATATTATGCTTATATGATCGATAGACCTACAATTACTATACTCATTACTCTTATTATTATCAATCCAACTCATATTATTACCCGTATTATGCTGATATGATCGATAGAACGACATTCACTATACTTATTACACTCACTATTATCAATCTAACTCATATTATTAGCCATATTATGCTTAAATGATCGATAGATCTACAATTACTATACTCATTACTCTTATTATTATCAATCTAACTCATATTATTAGCCATATTATGCTTATATGGTCGATAGAACGACAATTACTATACTTATTACTCTTAGTATTATCAATCTAACTCATATTATTAGCCATATTATGCTTATATGATCGATAGAATGAGAATTACTATACTCACTACTCTTCGTATTATCACTCTAACTCATATTATTAGCCTTATTATGCTTATATGATCGATAGAACGACAATTACTGTAGTTATTACTCTTATTATTATCAATCTAACTCATATTATTAGCCATATTATGCATATATGATCGATAGAACGAGAATTACTGTACTCACTACTCTTAGTGTTATCAATCTAACTCATATTATTAGCCATATTATGGTTATATTATCAATAGAACGACAATTACTATACTTATTACTGTTACTATTATCAATCTAACTCATATTATTAGGCATATTATGCTTAAATGATCGATAGATCTACAATTACTATACTCATTACTCTTATTATTATCAATCTAACTCATATTATTAGCCATATTATGCTTATATGATCGATAGAACGAGAACTACTATACTCACTACTCTTAGTATTATCAATCTAACTCATATTATTAGACATATTATGCTTATATTATCGATAGAACGACAATTACTATACTTATTACTGTTATTATTATCAATCTGACTCATATTATTAGCCATATTATGCTTAAATGATCGATAGATCTACAATTACTATACTCATTACTCTTATTATTATCAATCTAACTCGTATTATTAGCCATATTATGCTTACATGATCGATAGAACGACAAATACTATACTTATTACTCTTATTATTATCAATCTAACTCATATTACTAGCCATATTATGCTTATATGATCGATAGAATGAGAATTACTGTACTCACTACTCTTAGTATTATCACTCTAACTCATATTATTAGCCATATTATGCTTATATGATCGAGAGAACGACAATTACTATACTTATTACTCTTATTATTATCAATCTAACTCATATTATTAGCCATATTATGCTTATATGATCGATAGAACGAGAATTACTATACTCACTACTCTTAGTATTATCAATCTAACTCATATTTTTATCCATATTATGCTTATATTATCGATAGAACGACAATTACTATACTTATTACTCTTATTATTTTCAATCTAACTCATATTATTAACCATATTAGGCAGATATGATCGATAGAACTACAATTACTATACTCATTACTCTTATTATTATCAATCTAACTCATATTATTAGCCATATTATGCTTAAATGATCGATAGAACGACAATTACTATACTTATTACTCTTATTATTATCAATCTAACTCGTATTATTAGCCATATTATGCTTATATGATCGATAGAACGAGAATTACTATACTCACTACTCTTAGTATTATCAATCTAACTCATATTATTAGCCATATTATGGTTATATTATCGATAGAACGACAATTACTATACTTATTACTGTTATTATTATCAATCTAACTCATATTATTAGCCATATTATGCTTAAATGATCGATAGAATGAGAATTACTGTACTCACTACTCTTACTATTATCACTCTAACTCATATTATTAGCCATATTATGCTTATATGATCGATAGAACGACAATTACTATACTTATTACTGTTATTATTATGAATCTGACTCATATTATTAGCCATATTATGCTTATATGATCGATAGACCTACAATTACTATACTCATTACTCTTATTATTATCAATCCAACTCATATTATTACCCGTATTATGCTGATATGATCGATAGAACGACATTCACTATACTTATTACACTCACTATTATCAATCTAACTCATATTATTAGCCATATTATGCTTATATGATCGATAGAACGAGAATTACTATACTCACTACTCTTAGTATTATCAATCTAACTCATATTATTAGCCATATTATGATTATATTATCGATAGAACGACAATTACTATACTTATTACTGTTATTATTATCAATCTAACTCATATTATTAGCCATATTATGCTTAAATGATCGATAGATCTACAATTACTATACTCATTACTCTTATTATTATCAATCTAACTCGTATTATTAGCCATATTATGCTTACATGATCGATAGAACGACAAATACTGTACTTATTACTCTTATTATTATCAATCTAACTCATATTATTAACCATATTATGCAGATATGATCGATAGAACTACAATTACTATACTCATTACTCTTATTATTATCAATCTAACTCATATTAATAGCCATATTATGCTTAAAAGATCGATAGAACGACAATTACTATACTTATTACTCTTATTATTATCAATCTAACTCGTATTATTAGCCATATTATGCTTATATGATCGATAGAACGAGAATTACTATACTCACTACTCTTAGTATTATCAATCTAACTCATATTATTAGCCATATTATGGTTATATTATCGATAGAACGACAATTACTATACTTATTACTGTTATTATTATCAATCTAACTCATATTATTAGCCATATTATGCTTAAATGATCGATAGAATGAGAATTACTGTACTCACTACGCTTAGTATTATCACTCTAACTCATATTATTAGCCATATTATGATTATATTATCGATAGAACGACAATTACTATACTTATTACTGTTATTATTATCAATCTAACTCATATTATGAGCCATATTATGCTTATATGATCGATAGAACGAGAATTACTATACTCACTACTCTTAGTATTATCAATCTAACTCATATTATTAGCCATATTATGATTATATTATCGATAGAACGACAATTACTATACTTATTTCTGTTATTATTATCAATCTAACTCATATTATTAGCCATACTATGCTTAAATGATCGATAGATCTACAATTACTATACTCATTACTCTTATTATTATCAATCTAACTCGTATTATTAGCCATATTATGCTTACATGATCGATAGAACGACAAATACTGTACTTATTACTCTTATTATTATCAATCTAACTCATATTACTAGCCATATTATGCTTATATGATCGATAGAATGAGAATTACTGTACTCACTACTCTTAGTATTATCACTCTAACTCATATTATTAGCCATATTATGCTTATATGATCGAGAGAACGACAATTACTATACTTATTACTCTTATTATTATCAATCTAACTCATATTATGAGCCATATTATGCTTATATGATCGATAGAACGAGAATTACTATACTCACTACTCTTAGTATTATCAATCTAACTCATATTATTAGCCATATTATGCTTATATTATCGATAGAACGACAATTACTATACTTATTACTCTTATTATTATCAATCTAACTCATATTATTAACCATATTATGCAGATATGATCGATAGAACTACAATTACTATACTCATTACTCTTATTATTATCAATCTAACTCATATTAATAGCCATATTATGCTTAAATGATCGATAGAACGACAATTACTATACTTATTACTCTTATTATTATCAATCTAACTCGTATTATTAGCCATATTATGCATATATGATCGATAGAACGAGAATTACTATACTCACTACTCTTAGTATTATCCATCTAACTCATATTATTAGCCATATTATGCTTATATGATCGATAGAACGACAAATACTATACTTACTACTCTTATTATTATCAATCTAACTCATATTATTAACCATATTATGCAGATATGATCGATAGAACTACAATTACTATACTCATTACTCTTATTATTATCAACCTAACTCATATTATTAGCCATATTATGCTTAAATGATCGATAGAACTACAATTACTATACTCATTACTCTTATTATTATCAATCTAACTCGTATTATTAGCCATATTATGCTTACATGATCGATAGAACGACAAATACTGTACTTATTACTCTTATTATTATCAATCTAACTCATATTACTAGCCATATTATGCTTATATGATCGATAGAATGAGAATTACTGTACTCACTACTCTTAGTATTATCACTTTAACTCATATTATTAGCCATATTATGCTTATATGATCGAGAGAACGACAATTACTATACTTATTACTGTTATTATTATCAATCTAACTCATATTATTAGCCATATTATGCTTAAATGATCGATAGAATGAGAATTACTGTACTCACTACTCTTAGTATTATCACTCTAACTCATATTATTAGCCATATTATGCTTATATGATCGATAGAACGACAATTACTATAGTTATTACTGTTATTATTATGAATCTGACTCATATTATTAGCCATATTATGCTTATATGATCGATAGACCTACAATTACTATACTCATTACTCTTATTATTATCAATCCAACTCATATTATTACCCGTATTATGCTGATATGATCGATAGAACGACATTCACTATACTTATTACACTCACTATTATCAATCTAACTCATATTATTAGCCATATTATGCTTAAATGATCGATAGATCTACAATTACTATACTCATTACTCTTATTATTATCAATCTAACTCATATTATTAGCCATATTATGCTTATATGGTCGATAGAACGACAATTACTATACTTATTACTCTTAGTATTATCAATCTAACTCATATTATTAGCCATATTATGCTTATATGATCGATAGAACGACAAATACTATACTTACTACTCTTATTATTATCAATCTAACTCATATTATTAACCATATTATGCAGATATGATCGATAGAACTACAATTACTATACTCATTACTCTTATTATTATCAACCTAACTCATATTATTAGCCATATTATGCTTAAATGATCGATAGAACTACAATTACTATACTCATTACTCTTATTATTATCAATCTAACTCATATTATTAGCCATATTATGCTTATATGATCGATAGAATGAGAATTACTATACTCACTACTCTTAGTATTATCACTCTAACTCATATTATTAGCCTTATCATGCTTATATGATCGATAGAACGACAATTACTGTAGTTATTACTCTTATTATTATCAATCTAACTCATATTATTAGCCATATTATGCATATATGATCGATAGAACGAGAATTACTGTACTCACTACTCTTAGTGTTATCAATCTAACTCATATTATTAGCCATATTATGGTTATATTATCGATAGAACGGCAATTACTATACTTATTACTGTTACTATTATCAATCTAACTCATATTATTAGCCATATTATGCTTAAATGATCGATAGATCTACAATTACTATACTCATTACTCTTATTATTATCAATCTAACTCATATTATTAGCCATATTATGCTTATATGATCGATAGAACGAGAACTACTATACTCACTACTCTTAGTATTATCAATCTAACTCATATTATTAGACATATTATGCTTATATTATCGATAGAACGACAATTACTATACTTATTACTGTTATTATTATCAATCTGACTCATATTATTAGCCATATTATGCTTAAATGATCGATAGATCTACAATTACTATACTCATTACTCTTATTATTATCAATCTAACTCGTATTATTAGCCATATTATGCTTACATGATCGATAGAACGAGAATTACTATACTCACTACTCTTAGTATTATCAATCTAACTCATATTATTAGCCTTATTATGCTTATATGATCGGTAGAACGACAATTACTATACTTATTACTCTTATTATTATCAATCTAACTCACATTATTAGCCGTATTATGCTTATATGATCGATAGAACGAGAACTACTATACTCACTACTCTTAGTATTATCAATCTAACTCATATTATTAGCCATATTATGCTTATATTATCGATAGAACGACAATTACTATACTTATTACTGTTATTATTATCAATCTGACTCATATTATTACCCATATTATGCTTAAATGATCGATAGAACGACAATTACTATACTTATTACTCTTATTATTATCAATCTAACTCATATTATTAGCCATATTATGCTTATATGATCGATAGAACGACAAATACTATACTTATTACTCTTATTCTTATCAATCTAACTCATATTATTAGCCATATTATGCTTATATGATCGATAGAACGAGAATTACTATACTCACTACTCTTAGTATTATCAATCTAACTCATATTATTAGCCTTATTATGCTTATATGATCGATAGAACGACAATTACTATACTTATTACTCTTATTATTATCAATCTAACTCATATTATTAGCCATATTATGCTTATATGATCGAGAGAACGACAATTACTATACTTATTACTCTTATTATTATCAATCTAACTCATATTATTAACCATATTATGCGGATATGATCGATAGAACTACAATTACTATACTCATTACTCTTATTATTATCAATCTAACTCATATTATTAGCCATATTATGCTTAAATGATCGATAGAACGACAATTACTGTACTTATTACTCTTACTATTATCAATCTAACTCGTATTATTAGCCATATTATGCTTATATTAGCGATAGAACGACAATTACTATACTTATTACTGTTATTATTATCAATCTAACTCATATTATTAGCCATATTATGCTTATATGATCGATAGAATGAGAATTACTATACTCACTACTCTTAGTATTATCACTCTAACTCATATTATTAACCATATTATGCCGATATGATCGACAGAACTACAACTACTATACTCATTACTCTTATTATTATCAATCTAACTCATATTATTAGCCATATTATGCTTATATGATCGATAGAATGAGAATTACTATACTCACCACTCTTAGTATTATCACTCTAACTCATATTATTAGCCTTATTATGCTTATATGATCCATAGAACGACAATTACCGTAGTTATTACTCTTATTATTATCAATCTAACTCATATTATTAGCCATATTATGCTTATATGATCGATAGAACGAGAATTACTATACTCACTACTCTTAGTATTATCAATGTAACTCATATTATTAGCCATATTATGGTTATATTATCGATAGAACGACAATTACTATACTTATTACTGTTATTATTATCAATCTAACTCATATTATTAGCCATATTATGCTTAAATGATCGATAGAATGAGAATTACTGTACTCACTACTCTTAGTATTATCACTCTAACTCATATTATTAGCCATATTATGCTTATATGATCGATAGAACGACAATTACTATACTTATTACTGTTATTATTATGAATCTGACTCATATTATTAGCCATATTATGCTTATATGATCGATAGACCTACAATTACTATACTCATTACTCTTATTATTATCAATCCAACTCATATTATTACCCATATTATGCTGATATGATCTATAGAACGACATTCACTATACTTATTACACTCACTATTATCAATCTAACTCATATTATTAGCCATATTATGCTTATATGATCGATAGAACGAGAATTACTATACTCACTACTCTTAGTATTATCAATCTAACTCATATTATTAGCCATATTATGCTTATATGATCGATAGAACGACAATTACTGTACTTATTACTCTTATTATTATCAATCTAACTCATATTATTAGCCATATTATGCTTATATGATCGATAGAACGAGAACTACTATACTCACTACTCTTAGTATTATCAATCTAACTCATATTATTAGCCATATTATGCAGATATGATCGATCGAACGACAATTACTATACTTCTTACACTTATTATTATCAATCTAACTCATATTATTAGCCATATTATGCTTATATGATCGATAGAACGACAATTACTATACTTCTTACACTTATTATTATCAATCTAACTCATGCTATTAGCCCTATTATGGTTACATGATCGATATAACGACAATTACTATACTTATTACTCTTATTATTATCAATCTAACTCATATTATTAGCCATATTGTGCTTATATGATCGATAGTACGACAATTACTATACTTATTACTCTTATTATTGTAAACCTAACTCATATTATTAGCCATATTATGCTTATATGATCGATAGAACGAGAATTACTATACTCACTACTCTTAGTATTATCAATCTACCTCATATTATTAGCCATATTATGCTTATATTATCGATAGAACGACAATTACTATACTTATTACTGTTATTATTATCAATCTAACTCATATTATTAGCCATATTATGCTTATATGATCGATAGAACGACAATTACTATACTCACTACTCTTAGTATTATCAATCTAACTCGTATTATTAGCCATATTATGCTTATATGATCGATAGAACGACAAATACTATACTTATTACTCTTATTATTATCAATCTAACTCATATTATTAGCCATATTATGCTTATATGATCGATAGAACGACAATTACTATACTCACTACTCTTAGTATTATCAATCTAACTCATATTATTAGCCATATTATGCTTATATTATCGATAGAACGACAATTACTATACTTATTACTGTTATTATTATCAATCTGACTCATATTATTACCCATATTATGCTTAAATGATCGATAGAACGACAATTACTATACTTATTACTCTTATTATTATCAATCTAACTCATATTATTAGCCATATTATGCTTATATGATCGATAGAACGACAAATACTATACTTATTACTCTTATTCTTATCAATCTAACTCATATTATTAGCCATATTATGCTTATATGATCGATAGAACGAGAATTACTATACTCACTACTCTTAGTATTATCAATCTAACTCATATTATTAGCCTTATTATGCTTATATGATCGATAGAACGACAATTACTATACTTATTACTCTTATTATTATCAATCTAACTCATATTATTAGCCATATTATGCTTATATGATCGAGAGAACGACAATTACTATACTTATTACTCTTATTATTATCAATCTAACTCATATTATTAACCATATTATGCGGATATGATCGATAGAACTACAATTACTATACTCATTACTCTTATTATTATCAATCTAACTCATATTATTAGCCATATTATGCTTAAATGATCGATAGAACGACAATTACTGTACTTATTACTCTTACTATTATCAATCTAACTCGTATTATTAGCCATATTATGCTTATATTAGCGATAGAACGACAATTACTATACTTATTACTGTTATTATTATCAATCTAACTCATATTATTAGCCATATTATGCTTATATGATCGATAGAATGAGAATTACTATACTCACTACTCTTAGTATTATCACTCTAACTCATATTATTAACCATATTATGCCGATATGATCGACAGAACTACAACTACTATACTCATTACTCTTATTATTATCAATCTAACTCATATTATTAGCCATATTATGCTTATATGATCGATAGAATGAGAATTACTATACTCACCACTCTTAGTATTATCACTCTAACTCATATTATTAGCCTTATTATGCTTATATGATCCATAGAACGACAATTACCGTAGTTATTACTCTTATTATTATCAATCTAACTCATATTATTAGCCATATTATGCTTATATGATCGATAGAACGAGAATTACTATACTCACTACTCTTAGTATTATCAATGTAACTCATATTATTAGCCATATTATGGTTATATTATCGATAGAACGACAATTACTATACTTATTACTGTTATTATTATCAATCTAACTCATATTATTAGCCATATTATGCTTAAATGATCGATAGAATGAGAATTACTGTACTCACTACTCTTAGTATTATCACTCTAACTCATATTATTAGCCATATTATGCTTATATGATCGATAGAACGACAATTACTATACTTATTACTGTTATTATTATGAATCTGACTCATATTATTAGCCATATTATGCTTATATGATCGATAGACCTACAATTACTATACTCATTACTCTTATTATTATCAATCCAACTCATATTATTACCCATATTATGCTGATATGATCTATAGAACGACATTCACTATACTTATTACACTCACTATTATCAATCTAACTCATATTATTAGCCATATTATGCTTATATGATCGATAGAACGAGAATTACTATACTCACTACTCTTAGTATTATCAATCTAACTCATATTATTAGCCATATTATGCTTATATGATCGATAGAACGACAATTACTGTACTTATTACTCTTATTATTATCAATCTAACTCATATTATTAGCCATATTATGCTTATATGATCGATAGAACGAGAACTACTATACTCACTACTCTTAGTATTATCAATCTAACTCATATTATTAGCCATATTATGCAGATATGATCGATCGAACGACAATTACTATACTTCTTACACTTATTATTATCAATCTAACTCATATTATTAGCCATATTATGCTTATATGATCGATAGAACGACAATTACTATACTTCTTACACTTATTATTATCAATCTAACTCATGCTATTAGCCCTATTATGGTTACATGATCGATATAACGACAATTACTATACTTATTACTCTTATTATTATCAATCTAACTCATATTATTAGCCATATTGTGCTTATATGATCGATAGTACGACAATTACTATACTTATTACTCTTATTATTGTAAACCTAACTCATATTATTAGCCATATTATGCTTATATGATCGATAGAACGAGAATTACTATACTCACTACTCTTAGTATTATCAATCTACCTCATATTATTAGCCATATTATGCTTATATTATCGATAGAACGACAATTACTATACTTATTACTGTTATTATTATCAATCTAACTCATATTATTAGCCATATTATGCTTATATGATCGATAGAACGACAATTACTATACTCACTACTCTTAGTATTATCAATCTAACTCGTATTATTAGCCATATTATGCTTATATGATCGATAGAACGACAAATACTATACTTATTACTCTTATTATTATCAATCTAACTCATATTATTAGCCATATTATGCTTATATGATCGATAGAACGACAATTACTATACTCACTACTCTTAGTATTATCAATCTAACTCATATTATTAGCCATATTATGCTTATATTATCGATAGAACGACAATTACTATACTTATTACTGTTATTATTATCAATCTAACTCATATTATTAGCCATATTATGCTTATATGATCGATAGAATGAGAATTACTATACTCACTACTCTTAGTATTATCACTCTGACTCATATTCTTAACCATATTATGCCGATATGATCGACAGAACTACAATTACTATACTCATTACTCTTATTATTATCAATCTAACTCATATTATTAGCCATATTATGCTTATATGATCGATAGAATGAGAATTACTATACTCGTCACTCTTAGTATCATCACTCTAACTCATATTATTAGCCTTATTATGCTTATATGATCCATAGAACGACAATTACCGTAGTTATTACTCTTATTATTATCAATCTAACTCATATTATTAGCCATATTATGCTTATATGATCGATAGAACGAGAATTACTATACTCACTACTCTTAGTATTATCAATGTAACTCATATTATTAGCCATATTATGGTTATATTATCGATAGAACGACAATTACTATACTTATTACTGTTATTATTATCAATCTAACTCATATTATTAGCCATATTATGCTTAAATGATCGATAGAATGAGAATTACTGTACTCACTACTCTTAGTATTATCACTCTAACTCATATTATTAGCCATATTATGGTTATATGATCGATAGAACGACAATTACTATACTTATTACTGTTATTATTATGAATCTGACTCATATTATTAGCCATATTATGCTTATACGATCGATAGACCTACAATTACTATACCCATTACTCTTGTTATTATCAATCTAACTCATATTATTAGCCATATTATGTTTATATGATCGATAGAACGACAAATACTATACTTATTACTCTTATTATTATCAATCTAACTCATATTATTAGCCATATTATGCTTATATGATCGATAGAACGAGAATTACTATACTCACTACTCTTAGTATTATCAATCTAACTCATATTATTAGCCATATTATGCTTATATGATCGATAGAACTACAATTACTATACTTATTACTCTTATTATTATCAATCTAACTCATATTATTAGCCATATTATGCTTATATGATCGATAGAACGACAAATACTATACTTATTACTCTTATTATTATCAATCTAACTCATATTATTAGCCATATTATGCTTATATGATCGATAGAACGACAAATACTATACTTATTACTCTTATTATTATCAATCTAACTCATATTATTAGCCATATTATGCTTATATGATCGATAGAACGAGAATTACTATACTCACTACTCTTAGTATTATCAATCTAACTCATATTATTAGCCATATTATGATTATATTATCGATAGAACGACAATTACTATACTTATTACTGTTATTATTATCAATCTAACTCATATTATTAGGTATATTATGCTTAAATGATCGATAGATCTACAATTACTATACTCATTACTCTTATTATTATCAATCTGACTCGTATTATTAGCCATATTATGCTTACATGATCGATAGAACGACAAATACTATACTTATTACTCTTATTATTATCAATCTAACTCATATTATTAGCCATATTATGCTTATATGATCGATAGAACGACAATTACTATACTCACTACTCTTAGTATTATCAATCTAACTCATATTATTAGCCATATTATGCTTATATTATCGATAGAACGACAATTACTATACTTATTACTCTTATTATTATCAATCTAACTCATATTATTAGCCATAATATGCTTATATGATCGATAGAACGAGAACTACTATACTCACTACTCTTAGTATTATCAATCTAACTCATATTATTAGCCATATTATGCTTATATTATCGATAGAACGACAATTACTATACTTATTACTGTTATTATTATCAATCTGACTCATATTATTACCCATATTATGCTTAAATGATCGAAAGAACGACAATTACTATACTTATTACTCTTATTATTATCAATCTAATTCATATTATTAGCCATATTATGCTTATATGATCGATAGAACGACAAATACTATACTTATTACTCTTATTATTATCAATCTAACTCATATTATTAGCCATATTATGCTTATATGATCGATAGAACGAGAATTACTATACTCACTACTCTTAGTATTATCAATCTAACTCATATTATTAGCCATATTATGATTATATTATCGATAGAACGACAATTACTATACTTATTACTGTTATTATTATCAATCTAACTCATATTATTAGCCATATTATGCTTAAATGATCGATAGATCTACAATTACTATACTCATTACTCTTATTATTATCAATCTAACTCGTATTATTAGCCATATTATGCTTACATGATCGATAGAACGACAAATACTATACTTATTACTCTTATTATTATCAATCTAACTCATATTACTAGCCATATTATGCTTATATGATCGATAGAATGAGAATTACTGTACACACTACTCTTAGTATTATCACTCCAACTCATATTATTAGCCATATTATGCTTATATGATCGAGAGAACGACAATTACTATACTTATTACTCTTATTATTATCAATCTAACTCATATTATTAGCCATATTATGGTTATATTATCGATAGAACGACAATGACTATACTTATTACTGTTATTATTATCAATCTAACTCATATTATTAGCCATATTATGCTTAAATGATCGATAGAACTACAATTACTATACTCATTACTCTTATTATTATCAATCTAACTCATGTTATTAACCATATTATGCAGATATGATCGATCGAACGACAATTACTATACTTCTTACACTTATTATTATCAATCTAACTCATATTATTAGCCATATTATGGTTATATTATCGATAGAACGACAATTACTATACTTATTACTGTTATTATTATCAATCTAACTCATATTATTAGCCATATTATGCTTAAATGATCGATAGAACTACAATTACTATACCCATTACTCTTATTATTATCAATCTAACTCATATTATTAGCCATATTATGCTTATATGTTCGATAGAACGAGAATTACTATACTCACTACTCTTAGTATTATCAATCTAACTCATATTATTAGCCATATTATGCTTATATGATCGATAGAACTACAATTACTATACTTATTACTCTTATTATTATCAATCTAACTCATATTATTAGCCATATTATGCTTATATGATCGATAGAACGACAAATACTATACTTATTACTCTTAGTATTATCAATCTAACTCATATTATTAGCCATATTATGATTATATTATCGATAGAACGACAATTACTATACTTATTACTGTTATTATTATCAATCCAACTCATATTATTAGCCATATTATGCTTAAATGATCGATAGAACTACAATTACTATACCCATTACTCTTGTTATTATCAATCTAACTCATATTATTAGCCATATTATGTTTATATGATCGATAGAACGACAAATACTATACTTATTACTCTTATTATTATCAATCTAACTCATATTATTAGCCATATTATGCTTATATGATCGATAGAACGAGAATTACTATACTCACTACTCTTAGTATTATCAATCTAACTCATATTATTAGCCATATTATGCTTATATGATCGATAGAACTACAATTACTATACTTATTACTCTTATTATTATCAATCTAACTCATATTATTAGCCATATTATGCTTATATGATCGATAGAACGACAAATACTATACTTATTACTCTTATTATTATCAATCTAACTCATATTATTAGCCATATTATGCTTATATGATCGATAGAACGACAAATACTATACTTATTACTCTTATTATTATCAATCTAACTCATATTATTAGCCATATTATGCTTATATGATCGATAGAACGAGAATTACTATACTCACTACTCTTAGTATTATCAATCTAACTCATATTATTAGCCATATTATGATTATATTATCGATAGAACGACAATTACTATACTTATTACTGTTATTATTATCAATCTAACTCATATTATTAGGTATATTATGCTTAAATGATCGATAGATCTACAATTACTATACTCATTACTCTTATTATTATCAATCTGACTCGTATTATTAGCCATATTATGCTTACATGATCGATAGAACGACAAATACTATACTTATTACTCTTATTATTATCAATCTAACTCATATTATTAGCCATATTATGCTTATATGATCGATAGAACGACAATTACTATACTCACTACTCTTAGTATTATCAATCTAACTCATATTATTAGCCATATTATGCTTATATTATCGATAGAACGACAATTACTATACTTATTACTGTTATTATTATCAATCTAACTCATATTATTAGCCATATTATGCTTATATGATCGATAGAACGAGAATTACTATACTCACTACTCTTAGTATTATCAATCTAACTCATATTATTAGCCATATTATGGTTATATTATCGATAGAACGACAATTACTATACTTATTACTGTTATTATTATCAATCTAACTCATATTATTAGCCATATTATGCTTAAATGATCGATAGATCTACAATTACTATACTCATTACTCTTATTATTATCAATCTAACTCATATTATTAGCCATATTATGCTTATATGATCGATAGAACGACAATTACGATACTCACTACTCTTAGTATTATCAATCTAACTCATATTATTAGCCTTATTATGCTTATATGATCGATAGAACGACAATTACTATACTTATTACTCTTATTATTATCAATCTAACTCATATTATTAGCCATAATATGCTTATATGATCGATAGAACGAGAACTACTATACTCACTACTCTTAGTATTATCAATCTAACTCATATTATTAGCCATATTATGCTTATATTATCGATAGAACGACAATTACTATACTTATTACTGTTATTATTATCAATCTGACTCATATTATTACCCATATTATGCTTAAATGATCGAAAGAACGACAATTACTATACTTATTACTCTTATTATTATCAATCTAATTCATATTATTAGCCATATTATGCTTATATGATCGATAGAACGACAAATACTATACTTATTACTCTTATTATTATCAATCTAACTCATATTATTAGCCATATTATGCTTATATGATCGATAGAACGAGAATTACTATACTCACTACTCTTAGTATTATCAATCTAACTCATATTATTAGCCATATTATGATTATATTATCGATAGAACGACAATTACTATACTTATTACTGTTATTATTATCAATCTAACTCATATTATTAGCCATATTATGCTTAAATGATCGATAGATCTACAATTACTATACTCATTACTCTTATTATTATCAATCTAACTCGTATTATTAGCCATATTATGCTTACATGATCGATAGAACGACAAATACTATACTTATTACTCTTATTATTATCAATCTAACTCATATTACTAGCCATATTATGCTTATATGATCGATAGAATGAGAATTACTGTACACACTACTCTTAGTATTATCACTCCAACTCATATTATTAGCCATATTATGCTTATATGATCGAGAGAACGACAATTACTATACTTATTACTCTTATTATTATCAATCTAACTCATATTATTAGCCATATTATGGTTATATTATCGATAGAACGACAATGACTATACTTATTACTGTTATTATTATCAATCTAACTCATATTATTAGCCATATTATGCTTAAATGATCGATAGAACTACAATTACTATACTCATTACTCTTATTATTATCAATCTAACTCATATTATTAGCCATATTATGCTTATATGATCGATAGAACGAGAATTACTATACTCACTACTCTTAGTATTATCAATCTAACTCATATTATTAGCCATATTATGCTTATATGATCGATAGAACGACAATTACTATACTTATTACTCTTGTTATTATCAATCTAACTCATATTATTAGCCATATTATGCTTATATGATCGATAGAACGACGATTACTATACTCACTACTCTTAGTATTATCAATCTAACTCGTATTATTAGCCATATTATGCTTATATGATCGATAGAACGACAAATACTATACTTATTACTCTTATTATTATCAATCTAACTCATATTATTAGCCATATTATGCTTATATGATCGATAGAACGACAATTACTATACTCACTACTCTTAGTATTATCAATCTAACTCATATTATTAGCCATATTATGCTTATATTATCGATAGAACGACAATTACTATACTTATTACTGTTATTATTATCAATCTAACTCATATTATTAGCCATATTATGCTTATATGATCGATAGAATGAGAATTACTATACTCACTACTCTTAGTATTATCACTCTGACTCATATTCTTAACCATATTATGCCGATATGATCGACAGAACTACAATTACTATACTCATTACTCCTATTATTATCAATCTAACTCATATTATTAGCCATATTATGCTTATATGATCGATAGAATGAGAATTACTATACTCGTCACTCTTAGTATCATCACTCAAACTCATATTATTAGCCTTATTATGCTTATATGATCCATAGAACGACAATTACCGTAGTTATTACTCTTATTATTATCAATCTAACTCATATTATTAGCCATATTATGCTTATATGATCGATAGAACGAGAATTACTATACTCACTACTCTTAGTATTATCAATGTAACTCATATTATTAGCCATATTATGCTTATATTATCGATAGAACGACAATTACTATACTTATTACTGTTATTATTATCAATCTAACTCATATTATTAGCCATATTATGCTTATATGATCGATAGAATGAGAATTACTATACTCACTACTCTTAGTATTATCACTCTGACTCATATTATTAACCATATTATGCCGATATGATCGACAGAACTACAATTACTATACTCATTACTCTTATTATTATCAATCTAACTCATATTATTAGCCATATTATGCTTATATGATCGATAGAATGAGAATTACTATACTCACCACTCTTAGTATCATCACTCTAACTCATATTATTAGCCTTATTATGCTTATATGATCCATAGAACGACAATTACCGTAGTTATTACTCTTATTATTATCAATCTAACTCATATTATTAGCCATATTATGCTTATATGATCGATAGAACGAGAATTACTATACTCACTACTCTTAGTATTATCAATGTAACTCATATTATTAGCCATATTATGCTTATATTATCGATAGAACGACAATTACTATACTTATTACTGTTATTATTATCAATCTAACTCATATTATTAGCCATATTATGCTTATATGATCGATAGAATGAGAATTACTATACTCACTACTCTTAGTATTATCAATCTAACTCATATTATTAGCCATATTATGCTTATATGATCGATAGAACGACAATTACTATACTTATTACTCTTGTTATTATCAATCTAACTCATATTATTAGCCATATTATGCTTATATGATCGATAGAACGACGATTACTATACTCACTACTCTTAGTATTATCAATCTAACTCGTATTATTAGCCATATTATGCTTATATGATCGATAGAACGACAAATACTATAGTTATTACTCTTATTATTATCAATCTAACTCATATTATTAGCCATATTATGCTTATATGATCGATAGAACGACAATTACTATACTCACTACTCTTAGTATTATCAATCTAACTCATATTATTAGCCATATTATGCTTATATTATCGATAGAACGACAATTACTATACTTATTACTGTTATTATTATCAATCTAACTCATATTATTAGCCATATTATGCTTATATGATCGATAGAATGAGAATTACTATACTCACTACTCTTAGTATTATCACTCTGACTCATATTCTTAACCATATTATGCCGATATGATCGACAGAACTACAATTACTATACTCATTACTCCTATTATTATCAATCTAACTCATATTATTAGCCATATTATGCTTATATGATCGATAGAATGAGAATTACTATACTCGTCACTCTTAGTATCATCACTCTAACTCATATTATTAGCCTTATTATGCTTATATGATCCATAGAACGACAATTACCGTAGTTATTACTCTTATTATTATCAATCTAACTCATATTATTAGCCATATTATGCTTATATGATCGATAGAACGAGAATTACTATACTCACTACTCTTAGTATTATCAATGTAACTCATATTATTAGCCATATTATGCTTATATTATCGATAGAACGACAATTACTATACTTATTACTGTTATTATTATCAATCTAACTCATATTATTAGCCATATTATGCTTATATGATCGATAGAATGAGAATTACTATACTCACTACTCTTAGTATTATCACTCTGACTCATATTATTAACCATATTATGCCGATATGATCGACAGAACTACAATTACTATACTCATTACTCTTATTATTATCAATCTAACTCATATTATTAGCCATATTATGCTTATATGATAGATAGAATGAGAATTACTATACTCACCACTCTTAGTATCATCACTCTAACTCATATTATTAGCCTTATTATGCTTATATGATCCATAGAACGACAATTACCGTAGTTATTACTCTTATTATTATCAATCTAACTCATATTATTAGCCATATTATGCTTATATGATCGATAGAACGAGAATTACTATACTCACTACTCTTAGTATTATCAATGTAACTCATATTATTAGCCATATTATGGTTATATTATCGATAGAACGACAATTACTATACTTATTGCTCTTATTATTATCAATATAACTCATATTATTAGCTATATTATGCTAATATGATCGACAGACCTACAATTACTATACTTATTACACTCATTATTATCAATCTAACTCATATTATTAGCCATATTATGCTTATGTGATCGATAGAACGACAATTACTATACTTAATACTCTTATTATTATCAATCTAACTCATATTATTAGCCATATTATGCTTATATGATCGATAGAACGACAATTACTATAATCATTACACTCACTATTATCAATCTAACACATATTGTTAACCATATTATGCAGATATGATCGATAGAACGACAATTAATATACTTATTACTCTTATTATTATCAATCTGACACATATTATTAGCCATATTATGCTTATATGATCGATAGAACGACGATTACTATACTTATTACTGTTATTATTATCAATCTGACTCATATTATTACCCATATTATGCTTAAATGATCGATAGAACGACAATTACTATACTTATTACTGTTATTATTATCAATCTAACTCATATTATTAGCCATATTATGCTTAAATGATCGATAGATCTACAATTACTATACTCATTACTCTTATTATTATCAATCTAACTCATATTATTAGCCATATTATGCTTATATGATCGATAGAACGACAATTACTATACTCACTACTCTTAGTATTATCAATCTAACTCATATTATTAGCCATATTATGCTTATATTATCGATAGAACGACAATTACTATACTTATTACTGTTATTATTATCAATCTAACTCATATTATTAGCCATATTATGCTTATATGATCGATAGAACGAGAATTACTATACTCACTACTCTTAGTATTATCAATCTAACTCATATTATTAGCCATATTATGGTTATATTATCGATAGAACGACAATTACTATACTTATTACTGTTATTATTATCAATCTAACTCATATTATTAGCCATATTATGCTTAAATGATCGATAGATCTACAATTACTATACTCATTACTCTTATTATTATCAATCTAACTCATATTATTAGCCATATTATGCTTATATGATCGATAGAACGACAATTACTATACTCACTACTCTTAGTATTATCAATCTAACTCATATTATTAGCCTTATTATGCTTATATGATCGATAGAACGACAATTACTATACTTATTACTCTTATTATTATCAATCTAACTCATATTATTAGCCATAATATGCTTATATGATCGATAGAACGAGAACTACTATACTCACTACTCTTAGTATTATCAATCTAACTCATATTATTAGCCATATTATGCTTATATTATCGATAGAACGACAATTACTATACTTATTACTGTTATTATTATCAATCTGACTCATATTATTACCCATATTATGCTTAAATGATCGAAAGAACGACAATTACTATACTTATTACTCTTATTATTATCAATCTAATTCATATTATTAGCCATATTATGCTTATATGATCGATAGAACGACAAATACTACACTTATTACTCTTATTATTATCAATCTAACTCATATTATTAGCCATATTATGCTTATATGATCGATAGAACGAGAATTACTATACTCACTACTCTTAGTATTATCAATCTAACTCATATTATTAGCCATATTATGATTATATTATCGATAGAACGACAATTACTATACTTATTACTGTTATTATTATCAATCTAACTCATATTATTAGCCATATTATGCTTAAATGATCGATAGATCTACAATTACTATACTCATTACTCTTATTATTATCAATCTAACTCGTATTATTAGCCATATTATGCTTACATGATCGATAGAACGACAAATACTATACTTATTACTCTTATTATTATCAATCTAACTCATATTACTAGCCATATTATGCTTATATGATCGATAGAATGAGAATTACTGTACACACTACTCTTAGTATTATCACTCCAACTCATATTATTAGCCATATTATGCTTATATGATCGAGAGAACGACAATTACTATACTTATTACTCTTATTATTATCAATCTAACTCATATTATTAGCCATATTATGGTTATATTATCGATAGAACGACAATGACTATACTTATTACTGTTATTATTATCAATCTAACTCATATTATTAGCCATATTATGCTTAAATGATCGATAGAACTACAATTACTATACTCATTACTCTTATTATTATCAATCTAACTCATATTATTAGCCATATTATGCTTATATGATCGATAGAACGAGAATTACTATACTCACTACTCTTAGTATTATCAATCTAACTCATATTATTAGCCATATTATGCTTATATGATCGATAGAACGGCAATTACTATACTTATTACTCTTGTTATTATCAATCTAACTCATATTATTAGCCATATTATGCTTATATGATCGATAGAACGACGATTACTATACTCACTACTCTTAGTATTATCAATCTAACTCGTATTATTAGCCATATTATGCTTATATGATCGATAGAACGACAAATACTATACTTATTACTCTTATTATTATCAATCTAACTCATATTATTAGCCATATTATGCTTATATGATCGATAGAACGACAATTACTATACTCACTACTCTTAGTATTATCAATCTAACTCATATTATTAGCCATATTATGCTTATATTATCGATAGAACGACAATTACTATACTTATTACTGTTATTATTATCAATCTAACTCATATTATTAGCCATATTATGCTTATATGATCGATAGAATGAGAATTACTATACTCACTACTCTTAGTATTATCACTCTGACTCATATTCTTAACCATATTATGCCGATATGATCGACAGAACTACAATTACTATACTCATTACTCCTATTATTATCAATCTAACTCATATTATTAGCCATATTATGCTTATATGATCGATAGAATGAGAATTACTATACTCGTCACTCTTAGTATCATCACTCTAACTCATATTATTAGCCTTATTATGCTTATATGATCCATAGAACGACAATTACCGTAGTTATTACTCTTATTATTATCAATCTAACTCATATTATTAGCCATATTATGCTTATATGATCGATAGAACGAGAATTACTATACTCACTACTCTTAGTATTATCAATGTAACTCATATTATTAGCCATATTATGCTTATATTATCGATAGAACGACAATTACTATACTTATTACTGTTATTATTATCAATCTAACTCATATTATTAGCCATATTATGCTTATATGATCGATAGAATGAGAATTACTATACTCACTACTCTTAGTATTATCACTCTGACTCATATTATTAACCATATTATGCCGATATGATCGACAGAACTACAATTACTATACTCATTACTCTTATTATTATCAATCTAACTCATATTATTAGCCATATTATGCTTATATGATCGATAGAATGAGAATTACTATACTCACCACTCTTAGTATCATCACTCTAACTCATATTATTAGCCTTATTATGCTTATATGATCCATAGAACGACAATTACCGTAGTTATTACTCTTATTATTATCAATCTAACTCATATTATTAGACATATTATGCTTATATGATCGATAGAACGAGAATTACTATACTCACTACTCTTAGTATTATCAATGTAACTCATATTATTAGCCATATTATGGTTATATTATCGATAGAACGACAATTACTATACTTATTGCTCTTATTATTATCAATATAACTCATATTATTAGCTATATTATGCTAATATGATCGACAGACCGACAATTACTATACTTATTACACTCACTATTATCAATCTAACTCATATTATTAGCCATATTATGCTTATGTGATCGATAGAACGACAATTACTATACTTATTACTCTTATTATTATCAATCTAACTCATATTACTAGCCATATTATGCTTGAATGATCGATAGAACGACAATTACTATACACATTACTCTAATTATTATCAATCTGACTCATATTTTTAGCCATATTATGCAGATATGATCGATAGAACTACAATTACTATACTCATTACTCTTATTATTATCAATCTAACTCATGTTATTAGCCATATTATGCTTATATGATCGATAGAACGACAATTACTATACTTAATACTCTTATTATTATCAATCTAACTCATATTATTAGCCATATTATGCTTATATGATCGATAGAACGACAATTACTATAATCATTACACTCACTATTATCAATCTAACACATATTGTTAACCATATTATGCAGATATGATCGATAGAACGACAATTAATATACTTATTACTGTTATTATTATCAATCTGACACATATTATTAGCCATATTATGCTTATATGATCGATAGAACGACGATTACTATACTTATTACTGTTATTATTATCAATCTGACTCATATTATTACCCATATTATGCTTAAATGATCGATAGAACGACAATTACTATACTTATTACTGTTATTATTATCAATCTAACTCATATTATTAGCCATATTATGCTTAAATGATCGATAGATCTACAATTACTATACTCATTACTCTTATTATTATCAATCTAACTCATATTATTAGCCATATTATGCTTATATGATCGATAGAACGAGAATTACTATACTCACTACTCTTAGTATTATCAATCTAACTCATATTATTAGCCTTATTATGCTTATATGATCGATAGAACGACAATTACTATACTTATTACACTCACTATTATCAATCTAACTCATATTATTAGCCATATTATGCTTAAATGATCGATAGATCTACAATTACTATACTCATTACTCTTATTATTATCAATCTAACTCATATTATTAGCCATATTATGCTTATATGATCGATAGAACGAGAATTACTATACTCACTTCTCTTAGTATTATCAATCTAACTCATATTATTAGCCATATTATGCTTATACTATCGATAGAACGACAATTACTATACTTATTACTGTTATTATTATCAATCTGACTCATATTATTACCCATATTATGCTTAAATGATCGATAGAACGACAATTACTATACTTATTACTGTTATTATTATCAATCTAAGTCATATTATTAGCCATATTATGCTTAAATGATCGATAGATCTACAATTACTATACTCATTACTCTTATTATTATCAATCTAACTCATATTATTAGCCATATTATGCTTATATGATCGATAGAACGAGAATTACTATACTCACTACTCTTAGTATTATCAATCTAACTCATATTATTAGCCTTATTATGCTTATATGATCGATAGAACGACAATTACTATACTTATTACTCTTATTATTATCAATCTAACTCATATTATTAGCCATATTATGCTTATATGATCGATAGAACGAGAATTACTATACTCACTACTCTTAGTATTATCAATCTAACTCATATTATTAGCCATATTATGATTATATTATCGATAGAACGACAATTACTATACTTATTACTGTTATTATTATCAATCTAACTCATATTATTAGCCATATTATGCTTAAATGATCGATAGATCTACAATTACTATACTCATTACTCTTATTATTATCAATCTAACTCATATTATTAGCCTTATTATGCTTATATGATCGATAGAACGACAATTACTATACTTATTACTCTTATTATTATCAATCTAACTCATATTATTTGCCATATTATGCTTATATGATCAATAGAACGAGAACTACTATACTCACTACTCTTAGTATTATCAATCTAACTCATATTATTAGCCATATTATGCTTATATTATCGATAGAACGACAATTACTATACTTATTACTGTTATTATTATCAATCTGACTCATATTATTACCCATATTATGCTTAAATGATTGATAGAACGACAATTACTATACTTATTACTCTTATTATTATCAATCTAATTCATATTATTAGCCATATTATGCTTAAATGATCGATAGAACTACAATTACTATACTCATTACTCTTATTATTATCAATCTAACTCATATTATTAGCCATATTATGCTTATATGATCGATAGAATGAGAATTACTATACTCACTACTCTTAGTATTATCACTCTAACTCATATTATTAGCCTTATTATGCTTATATGATCGATAGAACGACAATTACTGTAGTTATTACTCTTATTATTATCAATCTAACTCATATTATTAGCCATATTATGCATATATGATCGATAGAACGAGAATTACTGTACTCACTACTCTTAGTGTTATCAATCTAACTCATATTATTAGCCATATTATGGTTATATTATCGATAGAACGGCAATTACTATACTTATTACTGTTACTATTATCAATCTAACTCATATTATTAGCCATATTATGCTTATATGATCGATAGAACGAGAATTACTATACTCACTACTCTTAGTATTATCAATCTAACTCATATTATTAGCCATATTATGCTTATATGATCGATAGAACGACAATTACTATACTTATTACTGTTATTATTATCAATCTAACTCATATTATTAGCCATATTATGCTTAAATGATCGATAGATCTACAATTACTATACTCATTACTCTTATTATTATCAATCTAACTCGTATTATTAGCCATATTATGCTTACATGATCGATAGAACGACAAATACTGTACTTATTACTCTTATTATTATCAATCTAACTCATATTACTAGCCATGTCATGCTTATATGATCGATAGAATGAGAATTACTGTACTCACTACTCTTAGTATTATCACTCTAACTCATATTATTAGCCTTATTATGCTTATATGATCGATAGAACGACAATTACTATACTTATTACTCTTATTATTATCAATCTAACTCATATTATTTGCCATATTATGCTTATATGATCAATAGAACGAGAACTACTATACTCACTACTCTTAGTATTATCAATCTAACTCATATTATTAGCCATATTATGCTTATATTATCGATAGAACGACAATTACTATACTTATTACTGTTATTATTATCAATCTGACTCATATTATTACCCATATTATGCTTAAATGATCGATAGAACGACAATTACTATACTTATTACTCTTATTATTATCAATCTAATTCATATTATTAGCCATATTATGCTTATATGATCGATAGAACGACAAATACTATACTTATTACTCTTATTATTATCAATCTAACTCATATTATTAGCCATATTATGCTTATATGATCGATAGAACGAGAATTACTATACTCACTACTCTTAGTATTATCAATCTAACTCATATTATTAGCCATATT
The DNA here is from genome assembly GCF_050947335.1 of Megachile rotundata. Taxonomy (NCBI): domain Eukaryota; kingdom Metazoa; phylum Arthropoda; class Insecta; order Hymenoptera; family Megachilidae; genus Megachile; species Megachile rotundata. The sequence continues at coordinate 103,610 of NW_027473731.1, read as the reverse complement.
ATGGTTATATTATCGATAGAACGACAATTACTATACTTATTACTGTTATTATTATCAATCTAACTCATATTATTAGCCATATTATGCTTAAATGATCGATAGAACTACAATTACTATACTCATTACTCTTATTATTATCAATCTAACTCATATTATTAGCCATATTATGCTTATATGATCGATAGAACGACAATTACTATACTTATTACTCTTATTATTATCAATCTAACTCATATTATTAGCCATATTATGCTTATATGATCGATAGAACGAGAATTACTATACTCACTACTCTTAGTATTATCAATCTAACTCATATTATTAGCCATATTATGCTTATATGATCGATAGAACGACAATTACTATACTTATTACTCTTATTATTATCAATCTAACTCATATTATTAGCCATATTATGCTTATATGATCGATAGAACGAGAACTACTATACTCACTACTCTTAGTATTATCAATCTAACTCATATTATTAGCCATATTATGCTTATATTATCGATAGAACGACAATTACTATACTTATTACTGTTATTATTATCAATCTAACTCATATTATTAGCCATATTATGCTTATATGATCGATAGAATGAGAATTACTATACTCACTACTCTTAGTATTATCACTCTGACTCATATTATTAACCATATTATGCCGATATGATCGACAGAACTACAATTACTATACTCATTACTCTTATTATTATCAATCTAACTCATATTATTAGCCATATTATGCTTATATGATCGATAGAATGAGAATTACTATACTCACCACTCTTAGTATCCTCACTCTAACTCATATTATTAGCCTTATTATGCTTATATGATCCATAGAACGACAATTACCGTAGTTATTACTCTTATTATTATCAATCTAACTCATATTATTAGCCATATTATGCTTATATGATCGATAGAACGAGAATTACTATACTCACTACTCTTAGTATTATCAATGTAACTCATATTATTAGCCATATTATGGTTATATTATCGATAGAACGACAATTACTATACTTATTACTGTTATTATTATCAATCTAACTCATATTATTAGCCATATTATGCTTAAATGATCGATAGAATGAGAATTACTGTACTCACTACTCTTAGTATTATCACTCTAACTCATATTATTAGCCATATTATGCTTATATGATCGATAGAACGACAATTACTATACTTATTACTGTTATTATTATGAATCTGACTCATATTATTAGCCATATTATGCTTATATGATCGATAGAACGACAAATACTATACTTATTACTCTTATTATTATCAATCTAACTCTTATTATTAGCCATATTATGCTTATATGATCGATAGAACGAGAATTACTATACTCACTACTCTTAGTATTATCAATCTAACTCATATTATTAGCCATATTATGCTTATATTATCGATAGAACGACAATTACTATACTTATTACTGTTATTATTATCAATCTGACTCATATTATTACCCATATTATGCTTAAATGATCGATAGAACGACAATAACTATACTTATTACTGTTATTATTATCAATCTAACTCATATTATTACCCATATTATGCTTAAATGATCGATAGAACGACAATTACTATACTTATTAGTCTTATTATTATCAATCTAACTCATATTATTAGCCATATTATGCTTATATGATCGATAGAACGACAAATACTATACTTATTACTCTTATTATTATCAATCTAACTCATATTATTAGCCATATTATGCTTATATGATCGATAGAACGACAATTACTATACTTATTACTGTTATTATTATGAATCTGACTCATATTATTAGCCATATTATGCTTATATGATCGATAGACCTACAATTACTATACTCATTACTCTTATTATTATCAATCCAACTCATATTATTACCCGTATTATGCTGATATGATCGATAGAACGACATTCACTATACTTATTACACTCACTATTATCAATCTAACTCATATTATTAGCCATATTATGCTTAAATGATCGATAGATCTACAATTACTATACTCATTACTCTTATTATTATCAATCTAACTCATATTATTAGCCATTTTATGCTTATATGATCGATAGAACGAGAATTACTATACTCACTACTCTTAGTATTATCAATCTAACTCATATTATTAGCCATATTATGCTTATATGATCGATAGAACGACAAATACTATACTTATTACTCTTATTATTATCAATCTAACTCATATTATTAGCCATATTATGCTTATATGATCGATAGAACGAGAATTACTATACTCACTACTCTTAGTATTATCAATCTAACTCATATTATTAGCCATATTATGCTTATATTGTCGATAGAACGACAATTACTATACTTATTACTGTTATTATTATCAATCTGACTCATATTATTACCCATATTATGCTTAAATGATCGATAGAACGACAATTACTATACTTATTACTCTTATTATTATCAATCTAACTCATATTATTAGCCATATTATGCTTATATTATCAATAGAACGACAATTACTATACTTATTACTGTTATTATTATCAATCTAACTCATATTATTAGCCATATTATGCTTAGATGATCGATAGAATGAGAATTACTATACTCACTACTCTTAGTATTATCACTCTAACTCATATTATTAACCATGTTATGCCGATATGATCGACAGAACTACAATTACTATACTCATTACTCTTATTATTATCAATCTAACTCATATTATTAGCCATATTATGCTTATATGATCGATAGAATGAGAATTACTATACTCACCACTCTTAGTATTATCACTCTAACTCACATTATTAGCCTTATTATGCTTATATGATCAAAAGAACGACAATTACTATACTTATTACTCTTATTATTATCAATCTAACTCATATTATTAGCCATATTATGCTTATATGATCGATAGAATGAGAATTACTATACTCACTACTCTTAGTATTATCACTCTAACTCATATTATTAACCATGTTATGCCGATATGATCGACAGAACTACAATTACTATACTCATTACTCTTATTATTATCAATCTAACTCATATTATTAGCCATATTATGCTTATATGATCGATAGAATGAGAATTACTATACTCACCACTCTTAGTATTATCACTCTAACTCACATTATTAGCCTTATTATGCTTATATGATCCAAAGAACGACAATTACTATACTTATTACTCTTATTATTATCAATCTAACTCATATTATTAGCCATATTATGCTTATATGATCGATAGAATGAGAATTACTATACTCACTACTCTTAGTATTATCACTCTAACTCATATTATTAACCATGTTATGCCGATATGATCGACAGAACTACAATTACTATACTTATTACTGTTATTGTTATCAATCTAACTCATATTATTAGCCATATTATGCTTAAATGATCGATAGAACGAGAATTACTGTACTCACCACTCTTAGTATTATCAATCTAACTCATATTATTAGCCATATTATGCTTATATGATCGATAGAACGACAATTACTATACTTATTACTGTTATTATTATGAATCTGACTCATATTATTAGCCATATTATGCTTATATGATCGATAGACCTACAATTACTATACTCATTACTCTTATTATTATCAATCCAACTCATATTATTACCCGTATTATGCTGATATGATCGATAGAACGACATTCACTATACTTATTACACTCACTATTATCAATCTAACTCATATTATTAGCCATATTATGCTTAAATGATCGATAGATCTACAATTACTATACTCATTACTCTTATTATTATCAATCTAACTCATATTATTAGCCATATTATGCTTATATGATCGATAGAACGAGAATTACTATACTCACTACTCTTAGTATTATCAATCTAACTCATATTATTAGCCATATTATGCTTATATGATCGACAGAACGACAATTACTATACTTATTACTCTTATTATTATCAATCTAACTCATATTATTAGCCATATTATGCTCATATGATCGATAGAACGAGAACTACTATACTCACTACTCTTAGTATTATCAATCTAACTCATATTATTAGCCATATTAGCTTATATTATCGATAGAACGACAATTACTATACTTATTACTGTTATTATTATCAATCTGACCCATATTATTACCCATATTATGCTTAAATGATCGATAGAACGACAATTACTATACTTATTACTCTTATTATTATCAATCTAACTCATATTATTAGCCATATTATGCTTATATGATCGATAGAACGATAATTACTATACTCACTACTCTTAGTATTATCAATCTAACTCATATTATTAGCCTTATTATGCTTATATGATCGATAGAACGAGAATTACAATACTCACTACTCTTAGTATTATCAATCTAACTCATACTATTAGCCATATTATGCTTATATTATCGATAGAACGACAATTACTATACTTATTACTGTTATTATTATCAATCTGACTCATATTATTACCCATATTATGCTTAAATGATCGATAGAACGACAATTACTATACTTATTACTCTTATTATTATCAATCTAACTCATATTATTAGCCATATTATGCTTTTATTATCGATAGAACGACAATTACTATACTTATTACTGTTATTATTATCAATCTAACTCATATTATTAGCCATATTATGCTTATATGATCGATAGAATGAGAATTACTATACTCACTACTCTTAGTATTATCACTCTAACTCATATTATTAACCATGTTATGCCGATATGATCGACAGAACTACAATTACTATACTCATTACTCTTATTATTATCAATCTAACTCATATTATTAGCCATATTATGCTTAAATGATCGATAGAATGAGAATTACTGTACTCACTACTCTTAGTATTATCAATCTAACTCATATTATTAGCCATATTATGCTTATATGATCGATAGAACGACAATTACTATACTTATTACTGTTATTATTATGAATCTGACTCATATTATTAGCCATATTATGCTTATATGATCGATAGACCTACAATTACTATACTCATTACTCTTATTATTATCAATCCAACTCATATTATTACCCGTATTATGCTGATATGATCGATAGAACGACATTCACTATACTTATTACACTCACTATTATCAATCTAACTCATATTATTAACCATATTATGCAGATATGATCGATAGAACGACAATTACTATACTTATTACTCTTATTATTATCATTCTAACTCATATTATTAACCGTATTATGCAGATATGATCGATAGAACTACAATTACTATACTCATTACTCTTATTATTATCAATCTAACTCATATTATTAGCCATATTATGCTTATATGATCGATAGAACGACAATTACTATACTCAATACTCTTAGTATTATCAATCTAACTCATATTATTAGCCATATTATGCTTATATTATCGATAGAACGACAATTACTATACTTATTACTGTTATTATTATCAATCTAACTCATATTATTAACCATATTATGCAATTATGATCGACAGAACGACAATTACTATACTTATTACACTTATTATTATCAATCTAACTCATATTATTAGCCATATTATGCTTATATGATCGATAGAACGACAATTACTATACTCATTACTCTTATTATTATCAATCTAACTCATATTATTAGCCATATTATGCTTATATGATCGATAGAACGACAATTACTATACTCACTACTCTTAGTATTATCAATCTAACTCATATTATTAGCCATATTATGCTTATATTATCGATAGAACGACAATTACTATACTTATTACTGTTATTATTATCAATCTAACTCATATTATTAGCCTTATTATGCTTATATGATCGATAGAACGACAATTACTGTACTTATTACTCTTATTATTATCAATCTAACTCATATTATTAACCATATTATGCAGATATGATCGATAGAACGACAATTACTATACTCATTACTCTTATTATTATCAATCTAACTCATGCTATTAGCCATATTATGGTTATATCATCGATAGAACGACAATTACTATACTCACTACTCTTAGTATTATCAATCTAACTCATATTATTAGCCATATTATGCTTATATTATCGATAGAACGACAATTACTATACTTATTACTGTTATTATTATCAATCTAACTCATATTATTAGCCATATTATGCTTATATGATCGATAGAATGAGAATTACTATACTCACTACTCTTAGTATTATCACTCTAACTCATATTATTAGCCATATTATGCTCATATGATCGATAGAACGACAATTACTATACTTCTTACACTTATTATTATCAATCTAACTCATATTATTAGCCATATTATGCTTATATGATCGATAGTACGACAATTACTATACTCATTACTCTTATTATTATCAATCTAACTCATATTATTAACCATATTATGCAGATATGATCGATAGAACGACAATTACTATACTTATTACTCTTATTATTATAAACCTAACTCATATTATTAGCCATATTATGCTTATATTATCGATAGAACGACAATTACTATACTTATTACTGTTATTATTATCAATCTGACTCATATTATTACCCATATTATGCTTAAATGATCGATAGAACGACAATTACTATACTTATTACTGTTATTATTATCAATCTAACTCATATTATTAGCCATATTATGCTTAAATGATCGATAGATCTACAATTACTATACTCATTACTCTTATTATTATCAATCTAACTCATATTATTAGCCATATTATGCTTATATGATCGATAGAACGAGAATTACTATACTCACTACTCTTAGTATTATCAATCTAACTCATATTATTAGCCATATTATGCTTATATTATCGGTAGAACGACAATTACTATACTTATTACTGTTATTATTATCAATCTGACTCATATTATTACCCATATTATGCTTAAATGATCGATAGAACGACAATTACTATACTTATTACTCTTATTATTATCAATCTAACTCATATTATTAGCCATATTATGCTTATATGATCGATAGAACGACAAATACTATACTTATTACTCTTATTATTATCAATCTAACTCTTATTATTAGCCATATTATGCTTATATGATCGATAGAACGAGAATTACTATACTCACTACTCTTAGTATTATCAATCTAACTCATATTATTAGCCATATTATGATTATATTATCGATAGAACGACAATTACTATACTTATTACTGTTATTATTATCAATCTAACTCATATTATTAGCCATATTATGCTTAAATGATCAATAGATCTACAATTACTATTCTCATTACTCTTATTATTATCAATCTAACTCGTATTATTAGCCATATTATGCTTACATGATCGATAGAACGACAAATACTATACTTATTACTCTTATTATTATCAATCTAACTCATATTAGTAGCCATATTATGCTTATATGATCGATAGAACGAGAATTACTATACTCACTACTCTTAGTATTATCAATCTAACTCATATTATTAGCCTTATTATGCTTATATGATCGATAGAACGACAATTACTATACTTATTACTCTTATTATTATCAATCTAACTCATATTATTAGCCATATTATGCTTATATGATCGATAGAACGAGAATTACTATACTCACTACTCTTAGTATTATCAATCTAACTCATATTATTAGCCATATTATGGTTATATTATCGATAGAACGACAATTACTATACTTATTACTGTTATTATTATCAATCTAACTCATATTATTAGCCATATTATGCTTAAATGATCGATAGAACTACAATTACTATACTCATTACTCTTATTATTATCAATCTAACTCATATTATTAGCCATATTATGCTTATATGATCGATAGAACGAGAATTACTATACTCACTACTCTTAGTATTATCAATCTAACTCATATTATTAGCCATATGATGCTTATATTATCGATAGAACGACAATTACTATACTTATTACTCTTATTATTATCAATCTAGCTCATATTATTAACCATATTATGCAGATATGATCGATAGAACTACAATTACTATACTCATTACTCTTATTATTATCAATCTAACTCATATTATTAGCCATATTATGCTTAAATGATCGATAGAACGACAATTACTATACATATTACTCTTATTATTATCAATCTAACTCGTATTATTAGCCATATTATGCTTATATGATCGATAGAACGACAAATACTATACTTATTACTCTTATTATTATCAATCTAACTCATATTATTAGCCATATTATGCTTATATGATCGATAGAATGAGAATTACTATACTCACTACTCTTAGTATTATCACTCTAACTCATATTATTAGCCATATCATGCTCATATGATCGAGAGAACGAGAATTACTGTACTCACTACTCTTAGTATTATCAATCTAACTCATATTATTAGCCATATTATGGTTATATGATCGATAGAACTACAATTACTATACTCATTACTCTTATTATTATCAATCCAACTCATGCTATTAGCCATATTATGGTTATATGATCGATATAACGTCAATTACTATACTTATTACTCTTATTATTATCAATCTAACTCATATTATTAAACATATTATGCAGATATGATCGATAGAACGACATTTACTATACTTATTACCCTTATTATTATCAATCTAACTCATATTATTGGCCATATTGTGCTTATATGATCGATAGAACGACAATTACTATACTTATTACTTTTATTATTATCAATCTAACTCATATTATTAGCCATATCATGCTTATATGATCGATAGAACGACAATTACTATACTTATTACTGTTATTATTATGAATCTGACTCATATTATTAGCCATATTATGCTTATATGATCGATAGACCTACAATTACTATACTCATTACTCTTATTATTATCAATCCAACTCATATTATTACCCGTATTATGCTGATATGATCGATAGAACGACATTCACTATACTTATTACACTCACTATTATCAATCTAACACATATTATTAACCATATTATGCAGATATGATCGATAGAACGACAATTACTATACTTATTACTCTTATTATTATCATTCTAACTCATATTATTAACCATATTATGCAGATATGATCGATAGAACTACAATTACTATACTCATTACTCTTATTATTATCAATCTAACTCATATTATTAGCCATATTATGCAGATATGATCGATAGAACGACAATTACTATACTTATTACTCTTATTATTATCAATCTAACTCATATTATTAGCCATATTGTGCTTATATGATCGATAGAACGACAATTACTATACTTATTACTCTTATTATTATAAATCTAACTCATATTATTACCCATATTATGCTGATATGATCGATAGAACGACAATTACTATACTTATTACTCTTATTATTATAAACCTAACTCATATTATTAGCCATATTATGCTTATATTATCGATAGAACGACAATTACTATACTTATTACTGTTATTATTATCAATCTGACTCATATTATTACCCATATTATGCTTAAATGATCGATAGAACGACAATTACTATACTTATTACTGTTATTATTATCAATCTAACTCATATTATTAGCCATATTATGCTTAAATGATCGATAGATCTACAATTACTATACTCATTACTCTTATTATTATCAATCTAACTCATATTATTAGCCATATTATGCTTATATGATCGATAGAACGAGAATTACTATACTCACTACTCTTAGTATTATCAATCTAACTCATATTATTAGCCATATTATGCTTATATTATCGGTAGAACGACAATTACTATACTTATTACTGTTATTATTATCAATCTGACTCATATTATTACCCATATTATGCTTAAATGATCGATAGAACGACAATTACTATACTTATTACTCTTATTATTATCAATCTAACTCATATTATTAGCCATATTATGCTTATATGATCGATAGAACGACAAATACTATACTTATTACTCTTATTATTATCAATCTAACTCATATTATTAGCCATATTATGCTTATATGATCGATAGACCTACAATTACTATACTCATTACTCTTATTATTATCAATCCAACTCATATTATTACCCGTATTATGCTGATATGATCGATAGAACGACATTCACTATACTTATTACACTCACTATTATCAATCTAACACATATTATTAACCATATTATGCAGATATGATCGATAGAACGACAATTACTATACTTATTACTCTTATTATTATCATTCTAACTCATATTATTAACCATATTATGCAGATATGATCGATAGAACTACAATTACTATACTCATTACTCTTATTATTATCAATCTAACTCATATTATTAGCCATATTATGCAGATATGATCGATAGAACGACAATTACTATACTTATTACTCTTATTATTATCAATCTAACTCATATTATTAGCCATATTGTGCTTATATGATCGATAGAACGACAATTACTATACTTATTACTCTTATTATTATAAATCTAACTCATATTATTACCCATATTATGCTGATATGATCGATAGAACGACAATTACTATACTTATTACTCTTATTATTATAAACCTAACTCATATTATTAGCCATATTATGCTTATATTATCGATAGAACGACAATTACTATACTTATTACTGTTATTATTATCAATCTGACTCATATTATTACCCATATTATGCTTAAATGATCGATAGAACGACAATTACTATACTTATTACTGTTATTATTATCAATCTAACTCATATTATTAGCCATATTATGCTTAAATGATCGATAGATCTACAATTACTATACTCATTACTCTTATTATTATCAATCTAACTCATATTATTAGCCATATTATGCTTATATGATCGATAGAACGAGAATTACTATACTCACTACTCTTAGTATTATCAATCTAACTCATATTATTAGCCATATTATGCTTATATTTTCGGTAGAACGACAATTACTATACTTATTACTGTTATTATTATCAATCTGACTCATATTATTACCCATATTATGCTTAAATGATCGATAGAACGACAATTACTATACTTATTACTCTTATTATTATCAATCTAACTCATATTATTAGCCATATTATGCTTATATGATCGATAGAACGACAAATACTATACTTATTACTCTTATTATTATCAATCTAACTCATATTATTAGCCATATTATGCTTATATGATCGATAGAACGAGAATTACTATACTCACTACTCTTAGTATTATCAATCTAACTCATATTATTAGCCATATTATGGTTATATTATCGATAGAACGACAATTACTATACTTATTACTGTTATTATTATCAATCTAACTCATATTATTAGCCATATTATGCTTAAATGATCGATAGAACTACAATTACTATACTCATTACTCTTATTATTATCAATCTAACTCATATTATTAGCCATATTATGCTTATATGATCGATAGAACGAGAATTACTATACTCACTACTCTTAGTATTATCAATCTAACTCATATTATTAGCCATATGATGCTTATATTATCGATAGAACGACAATTACTATAATTATTACTCTTATTATTATCAATCTAACTCATATTATTAACCATATTATGCAGATATGATCGATAGAACTACAATTACTATACTCATTACTCTTATTATTATCAATCTAACTCATATTATTAGCCATATTATGCTTAAATGATCGATAGAACGACAATTACTATACATATTACTCTTATTATTATCAATCTAACTCGTATTATTAGCCATATTATGCTTATATGATTGATAGAACGACAAATACTATACTTATTACTCTTATTATTATCAATCTAACTCATATTATTAGCCATATTATGCATATATGATCGATAGAACGACAATTACTATACTTATTACTCTTATTATTATCAATCTAACTCATATTATTAGCCATATTATGCTTATATGATCGATAGAACGACAAATACTATACTTATTACTCTTATTATTATCAATCTAACTCATATTATTAGCCATATCATGTTTATATGATCGAGAGAACGAGAATTACTGTACTCACTACTCTTAGTATTATCAATCTAACTCATATTATTAGCCATATTATGGTTATATGATCGATAGAACTACAATTACTATACTCATTACTCTTATTATTATCAATCCAACTCATGCTATTAGCCATATTATGGTTATATGATCGATATAACGACAATTACTATACTTATTACTCTTATTATTATCAATCTAACTCATATTATTAAACATATTATGCAGATATGATCGATAGAACGACATTTACTATACTTATTACCCTTATTATTATCAATCTAACTCATATTATTGGCCATATTGTGCTTATATGATCGATAGAACGACAATTACTATACTTATTACTTTTATTATTATCAATCTAACTCATATTATTAACCATATTATGCAGATATGATCGATAGAACGACAATTACTATACTTCTTACACTTATTATTATCAATCTAACTCATATTATTAGCCATATTATGCTTATATGATCGATAGAACGACAATTACTATACTTATTACTGTTATTATTATTAATCTGACTCATATTATTACCCATATTATGCTTAAATGATCGATAGAAGGACAATTACTATACTTATTACTGTTATTATTATCAATCTAACTCATATTATTAGCCATATTATGCTTAAATGATCGATAGATCTACAATTACTATACTCATTACTCTTATTATTATCAATCTGACTCATATTATTACCCATATTATGCTTAAATGATCGATAGAACGACAATTACTATACTTATTACTCTTATTATTATCAATCTAACTCATATTATTAGCCATGTTATGCTTATATGATCGATAGAACGACAAATACTATACTTATTACTCTTATTATTATCAATCTAACTCTTATTATTAGCCATATTATGCTTATATGATCGATAGAACGAGAATTACTATACTCACTACTCTTAGTATTATCAATCTAACTCATATTATTAGCCATATTATGATTATATTATCGATAGAACGACAATTACTATACTTATTACTGTTATTATTATCAATCTAACTCATATTATTAGCCATATTATGCTTAAATGATCGATAGATCTACAATTACAATACTCATTACTCTTATTATTATCAATCTAACTCGTATTATTAGCCATATTATGCTTACATGATCGATAGAACGACAAATACTATACTTATTACTCTTATTATTATCAATCTAACTCATATTACTAGCCATATTATGCTTATATGATCGATAGAATGAGAATTACTGTACTCACTACTCTTAGTATTATCACTCTAACTCATATTATTAGCCATATTATGCTTATATGATCGATAGAACGACAAATACTATACTTATTACTCTTATTATTATCAATCTAACTCATATTATTGGCCATATTGCGCTTATATAATCGATAGAACGACAATTACTATACTTATTACTTTTATTATTATCAATCTAACTCATATTATTAACCATAGTATGCAGATATGATCGATAGAACGACAATTACTATACTCACTACTCTTAGTATTATCAATCTAACTCATATTATTAGCCTTATTATGCTTATATGATCGATAGAACGACAATTACTATACTTATTACTCTTATTATTATCAATCTAACTCATATTATTAGCCATATTATGCTTATATGATCGATAGAACGAGAATTACTATACTCACTACTCTTAGTATTATCAATCTAACTCATATTATTAGCCATATTATGCTTATATTATCGATAGAACGACAATTACTATACTTATTACTGTTATTATTATCAATCTGACTCATATTATTAACCATATTATGCAGATATGATCGATAGAACTACAATTACTATACTCATTACTCCTATTATTATCAATCTAACTCATATTATTAGCCATATTATGCTTAAATGATCGATAGAACGACAATTACTATACATATTACTCTTATTATTATCAATCTAACTCGTATTATTAGCCATATTATGCTTATATGATCGATAGAACGACAAATACTATACCTATTACTCTTATTATTATCAATCTAACTCATATTATTAGCCATATTATGCTTATATGATCGATAGAACGACAATTACTATACTCACTACACTTAGTATTATCAATCTAACTCATATTATTAGCCATATTATGCTTATATGATCGATAGAATGAGAATTACTATACTCACTACTCTTAGTATTATCACTCTAACTCATATTATTAACCATATTATGCCGATATGATCGACAGAACTACAATTACTATACTCATTACTCTTATTATTATCAATCTAACTCATATTATTAGCCATATTATGCTTATATGATCGATAGAATGAGAATTTCTATACTCACCACTCTTAGTATTATCACTCTAACTCACATTATTAGCCTTATTATGCTTATATGATCCATAGAACGACAATTACCGTAGTTATTACTCTTATTATTATCAATCTAACTCATATTATTAGCCATATTATGCTTATATGATCGATAGAATGAGAATTACTATACTCACTACTCTTAGTATTATCACTCTAACTCATATTATTAGCCATATCATGCTCATATGATCGAGAGAACGAGAATTACTGTACTCACTACTCTTAGTATTATCAATCTAACTCATATTATTAGCCATATTATGGTTATATGATCGATAGAACTACAATTACTATACTCATTACTCTTATTATTATCAATCCAACTCATGCTATTAGCCATATTATGGTTATATGATCGATATAACGACAATTACTATACTTATTACTCTTATTATTATCAATCTAACTCATATTATTAACCATATTATGCAGATATGATCGATAGAACGACAATTACTATACTTCTTACACTTATTATTATCAATCTGACTCATATTATTAGCCATATTATGGTTATATGATCGATAGAACGACAATTACTATACTTATTACTGTTATTATTATCAATCTGACTCATATTATTACCCATATTATGCTTAAATGATCGATAGAAGGACAATTACTATACTTATTACTGTTATTATTATCAATCTAACTCATATTATTAGCCATATTATGCTTAAATGATCGATAGATCTACAATTACTATACTCATTACTCTTATTATTATCAATCTAACTCATATTATTAGCCATATTATGCTTATATGATCGATAGAACGAGAATTACTATACTCACTACTCTTAGTATTATCAATCTAACTCATATTATTAGCCATATTATGCTTATATTATCGATAGAACGACAATTACTATACTTATTACTGTTATTATTATCAATCTAACTCATATTATTAGCCATATTATGCTTATATGATCGATAGAATGAGAATTACTATACTCACTACTCTTAGTATTATCACTCTAACTCATATTATTAGCCATATTATGCTCATATGATCGAGAGAACGAGAATTACTATACTTATTACTCTTATTATTATCAATCTAACTCATATTATTAGCCATATTATGCTTATATGATCGATAGAACGAGAATTACTATACTCACTACTCTTAGTATTATCAATCTAACTCATATTATTAGCCATATTATGCAGATATGATCGATAGAACGACAATTACTATACTTCTTACACTTATTATTATCAATCTAACTCATATTATTAGCCATATTATGCTTATATGATCGATAGTACGACAATTACTATACTCATTACTCTTATTATTATCAATCTAACTCATATTATTAACCATATTATGCAGATATGATCGATAGAACGACAATTACTATACTTATTACTCTTATTATTATAAACCTAACTCATATTATTAGCCATATTATGCTTATATTATCGATAGAACGACAATTACTATACTTATTACTGTTATTATTATCAATCTGACTCATATTATTACCCATATTATGCTTAAATGATCGATAGAACGACAATTACTATACTTATTACTGTTATTATTATCAATCTAACTCATATTATTAGCCATATTATGCTTAAATGATCGATAGATCTACAATTACTATACTCATTACTCTTATTATTATCAATCTAACTCATATTATTAGCCATATTATGCTTATATGATCGATAGAACGAGAATTACTATACTCACTACTCTTAGTATTATCAATCTAACTCATATTATTAGCCATATTATGCTTATATTATCGGTAGAACGACAATTACTATACTTATTACTGTTATTATTATCAATCTGACTCATATTATTACCCATATTATGCTTAAATGATCGATAGAACGACAATTACTATACTTATTACTCTTATTATTATCAATCTAACTCATATTATTAGCCATATTATGCTTATATGATCGATAGAACGACAAATACTATACTTATTACTCTTATTATTATCAATCTAACTCTTATTATTAGCCATATTATGCTTATATGATCGATAGAACGAGAATTACTATACTCACTACTCTTAGTATTATCAATCTAACTCATATTATTAGCCATATTATGATTATATTATCGATAGAACGACAATTACTATACTTATTACTGTTATTATTATCAATCTAACTCATATTATTAGCCATATTATGCTTAAATGATCAATAGATCTACAATTACTATTCTCATTACTCTTATTATTATCAATCTAACTCGTATTATTAGCCATATTATGCTTACATGATCGATAGAACGACAAATACTATACTTATTACTCTTATTATTATCAATCTAACTCATATTAGTAGCCATATTATGCTTATATGATCGATAGAACGAGAATTACTATACTCACTACTCTTAGTATTATCAATCTAACTCATATTATTAGCCTTATTATGCTTATATGATCGATAGAACGACAATTACTATACTTATTACTCTTATTATTATCAATCTAACTCATATTATTAGCCATATTATGCTTATATGATCGATAGAACGAGAATTACTATACTCACTACTCTTAGTATTATCAATCTAACTCATATTATTAGCCATATTATGGTTA
Organism: Megachile rotundata; assembly: GCF_050947335.1. Classification (NCBI taxonomy): domain Eukaryota; kingdom Metazoa; phylum Arthropoda; class Insecta; order Hymenoptera; family Megachilidae; genus Megachile; species Megachile rotundata. Next base: position 86,672 of record NW_027473731.1, on the reverse strand, counting down.
TATTATCGATAGAACGACAATTACTATACTTATTACTGTTATTATTATCAATCTAACTCATATTATTAGCCATATTATGCTTAAATGATCGATAGAACTACAATTACTATACTCATTACTCTTATTATTATCAATCTAACTCATATTATTAGCCATATTATGCTTATATGATCGATAGAACGAGAATTACTATACTCACTACTCTTAGTATTATCAATCTAACTCATATTATTAGCCATATGATGCTTATATTATCGATAGAACGACAATTACTATACTTATTACTCTTATTATTATCAATCTAGCTCATATTATTAACCATATTATGCAGATATGATCGATAGAACTACAATTACTATACTCATTACTCTTATTATTATCAATCTAACTCATATTATTAGCCATATTATGCTTAAATGATCGATAGAACGACAATTACTATACATATTACTCTTATTATTATCAATCTAACTCGTATTATTAGCCATATTATGCTTATATGATCGATAGAACGACAAATACTATACTTATTACTCTTATTATTATCAATCTAACTCATATTATTAGCCATATTATGCTTATATGATCGATAGAATGAGAATTACTATACTCACTACTCTTAGTATTATCACTCTAACTCATATTATTAGCCATATCATGCTCATATGATCGAGAGAACGAGAATTACTGTACTCACTACTCTTAGTATTATCAATCTAACTCATATTATTAGCCATATTATGGTTATATGATCGATAGAACTACAATTACTATACTCATTACTCTTATTATTATCAATCCAACTCATGCTATTAGCCATATTATGGTTATATGATCGATATAACGTCAATTACTATACTTATTACTCTTATTATTATCAATCTAACTCATATTATTAAACATATTATGCAGATATGATCGATAGAACGACATTTACTATACTTATTACCCTTATTATTATCAATCTAACTCATATTATTGGCCATATTGTGCTTATATGATCGATAGAACGACAATTACTATACTTATTACTTTTATTATTATCAATCTAACTCATATTATTAACCATATTATGCAGATATGATCGATAGAACGACAATTACTATTCTTCTTACACTTATTATTATCAATCTAACTCATATTATTAGACATATTATGCTTATATGATCGATAGAACGACAATTACTATACTTATTACTGTTATTATTATCAATCTGACTCACATTATTACCCATATTATGCTTAAATGATCGATAGAAGGACAATTACTATACTTATTACTGTTATTATTATCAATCTAACTCATATTATTAGCCATATTATGCTTAAATGATCGATAGATCTACAATTACTATACTCATTACTCTTATTATTATCAATCTAACTCATATTATTAGCCATATTATGCTTATATGATCGATAGAACGAGAATTACTATACTCACTACTCTTAGTATTATCAATCTAACTCATATTATTAGCCTTATTATGCTTATATGATCGATAGAACGACAATTACTATACTTATTACTCTTATTATTATCAATCTAACTCATATTATTAGCCATATTATGCTTATATGATCGATAGAACGAGAATTACTATACTCACTACTCTTAGTATTATCAATCTAACTCATAGTATTAGCCATATTATGCTTATATTATCGATAGAACGACAATTACTATACTTATTACTGTTATTATTATCAATCTGACTCATATTATTACCCATATTATGCTTAAATGATCGATAGAACGACAATTACTATACTTATTACTCTTATTATTATCAATCTAACTCATATTATTAGCCATATTATGCTTATATGATCGATAGAACGACAAATACTATACTTATTACTCTTATTATTATCAATCTAACTCTTATTATTAGCCATATTATGCTTATATGATCGATAGAACGAGAATTACTATACTCACTACTCTTAGTATTATCAATCTAACTCATATTATTAGCCATATTATGATTATATTATTCGATAGAACGACAATTACTATACTTATTACTGTTATTATTATCAATCTAACTCATATTATTAGCCATATTATGCTTAAATGATCGATAGATCTACAATTACTATACTCATTACTCTTATTATTATCAATCTAACTCGTATTATTAGCCATATTATGCTTACATGATCGATAGAACGACAAATACTATACTTATTACTCTTATTATTATCAATCTAACTCATATTACTAGCCATATTATGCTTATATGATCGATAGAATGAGAATTACTGTACTCACTACTCTTAGTATTATCACTCTAACTCATATTATTAGCCTTATTATGCTTATATGATCGATAGAACGACAATTACTATACTTATTACTCTTATTATTATCAATCTAACTCATATTATTAGCCATATTATGCTTATATGATCGATAGAACGAGAATTACTATACTCACTACTCTTAGTATTATCAATCTAACTCATATTATTAGCCATATTATGGTTATATTATCGATAGAACGACAATTACTATACTTATTACTGTTATTATTATCAATCTAACTCATATTATTAGCCATATTATGCTTAAATGATCGATAGAACTACAATTACTATACTCATTACTCTTATTATTATCAATCTAACTCATATTATTAGCCATATTATGCTTATATGATCGATAGAACGAGAATTACTATACTCACTACTCTTAGTATTATCAATCTAACTCATATTATTAGCCATATGATGCTTATATTATCGATAGAACGACAATTACTATACTTATTACTCTTATTATTATCAATCTAGCTCATATTATTAACCATATTATGCAGATATGATCGATAGAACTACAATTACTATACTCATTACTCTTATTATTATCAATCTAACTCATATTATTAGCCATATTATGCTTAAATGATCGATAGAACGACAATTACTATACATATTACTCTTATTATTATCAATCTAACTCGTATTATTAGCCATATTATGCTTATATGATCGATAGAACGACAAATACTATACTTATTACTCTTATTATTATCAATCTAACTCATATTATTAGCCATATTATGCTTATATGATCGATAGAATGAGAATTACTATACTCACTACTCTCAGTATTATCACTCTAACTCATATTATTAGCCATATCATGCTCATATGATCGAGAGAACGAGAATTACTGTACTCACTACTCTTAGTATTATCAATCTAACTCATATTATTAGCCATATTATGGTTATATGATCGATAGAACTACAATTACTATACTCATTACTCTTATTATTATCAATCCAACTCATGCTATTAGCCATATTATGGTTATATGATCGATATAACGTCAATTACTATACTTATTACTCTTATTATTATCAATCTAACTCATATTATTAAACATATTATGCAGATATGATCGATAGAACGACATTTACTATACTTATTACCCTTATTATTATCAATCTAACTCATATTATTGGCCATATTGTGCTTATATGATCGATAGAACGACAATTACTATACTTATTACTTTTATTATTATCAATCTAACTCATATTATTAACCATATTATGCAGATATGATCGATAGAACGACAATTACTATTCTTCTTACACTTATTATTATCAATCTAACTCATATTATTAGCCATATTATGCTTATATGATCGATAGAACGACAATTACTATACTTATTACTGTTATTATTATCAATCTGACTCACATTATTACCCATATTATGCTTAAATGATCGATAGAAGGACAATTACTATACTTATTACTGTTATTATTATCAATCTAACTCATATTATTAGCCATATTATGCTTAAATGATCGATAGATCTACAATTACTATACTCATTACTCTTATTATTATCAATCTAACTCATATTATTAGCCATATTATGCTTATATGATCGATAGAACGAGAATTACTATACTCACTACTCTTAGTATTATCAATCTAACTCATATTATTAGCCTTATTATGCTTATATGATCGATAGAACGACAATTACTATACTTATTACTCTTATTATTATCAATCTAACTCATATTATTAGCCATATTATGCTTATATGATCGATAGAACGAGAATTACTATACTCACTACTCTTAGTATTATCAATCTAACTCATAGTATTAGCCATATTATGCTTATATTATCGATAGAACGACAATTACTATACTTATTACTGTTATTATTATCAATCTGACTCATATTATTACCCATATTATGCTTAAATGATCGATAGAACGACAATTACTATACTTATTACTCTTATTATTATCAATCTAACTCATATTATTAGCCATATTATGCTTATATGATCGATAGAACGACAAATACTATACTTATTACTCTTATTATTATCAATCTAACTCTTATTATTAGCCATATTATGCTTATATGATCGATAGAACGAGAATTACTATACTCACTACTCTTAGTATTATCAATCTAACTCATATTATTAGCCATATTATGATTATATTATCGATAGAACGACAATTACTATACTTATTACTGTTATTATTATCAATCTAACTCATATTATTAGCCATATTATGCTTAAATGATCGATAGATCTACAATTACTATACTCATTACTCTTATTATTATCAATCTAACTCGTATTATTAGCCATATTATGCTTACATGATCGATAGAACGACAAATACTATACTTATTACTCTTATTATTATCAATCTAACTCATATTACTAGCCATATTATGCTTATATGATCGATAGAATGAGAATTACTGTACTCACTACTCTTAGTATTATCACTCTAACTCATATTATTAGCCATATTATGCATATATGATCGAGAGAACGACAATTACTATACTTATTACTCTTATTTTTATCAATCTAACTCATATTATTAGCCATATTATGCTTATATGATCGATAGAACGAGAATTACTATACTCACTACTCTTAGTATTATCAATCTAACTCATATTATTAGCCATATTATGGTTATATTATCGATAGAACGACAATTACTATACTTATTACTGTTATTATTATCAATCTAACTCATATTATTAGCCATATTATGCTTAAATGATCGATAGAACTACAATTACTATACTCATTACTCTTATTATTATCAATCTAACTCATATTATTAGCCATATTATGCTTATATGATCGATAGAACGAGAATTACTATACTCACTACTCTTAGTATTATCAATCTAACTCATATTATTAGCCATATTATGCTTATATGATCGATAGAACGACAATTACTATACTTATTACTCTTATTATTATCAATCTAACTCATATTATTAGCCATATTATGCTTATATGATCGATAGAACGAGAATTACTATACTCACTACTCTTAGTATTATCAATCTAACTCATATTATTAGCCATATTATGCTTATATTATCGATAGAACGACAATTACTATACTTATTACTCTTATTATTATCAATCTAACTCATATTATTAGCCATATTATGCTTAAATGATCGATAGAATGAGAATTACTGTACTCACTACTCTTAGTATTATCAATCTAACTCATATTATTAGCCATATCATGCTTATATGATCGATAGAACGACAATTACTATACTTATTACTGTTATTATTATGAATCTGACTCATATTATTAGCCATATTATGCTTATATGATCGATAGACCTACAATTACTATACTCATTACTCTTATTATTATCAATCCAACTCATATTATTACCCGTATTATGCTGATATGATCGATAGAACGACATTCACTATACTTATTACACTCACTATTATCAATCTAACTCATATTATTAGCCATATTATGCTTATATTATCGGTAGAACGACAATTACTATACTTATTACTGTTATTATTATCAATCTGACTCATATTATTACCCATATTATGCTTAAATGATCGATAGAACGACAATTACTATACTTATTACTCTTATTATTATCAATCTAACTCATATTATTAGCCATATTATGCTTATATGATCGATAGAACGACAAATACTATACTTATTACTCTTATTATTATCAATCTAACTCATATTATTAGCCATATTATGCTTATATGATCGATAGAACGAGAATTACTATACTCACTACTCTTAGTATTATCAATCTAACTCATATTATTAGCCATATTATGGTTATATTATCGATAGAACGACAATTACTATACTTATTACTGTTATTATTATCAATCTAACTCATATTATTAGCCATATTATGCTTAAATGATCGATAGAACTACAATTACTATACTCATTACTCTTATTATTATCAATCTAACTCATATTATTAGCCATATTATGCTTATATGATCGATAGAACGAGAATTACTATACTCACTACTCTTAGTATTATCAATCTAACTCATATTATTAGCCATATGATGCTTATATTATCGATAGAACGACAATTACTATAATTATTACTCTTATTATTATCAATCTAACTCATATTATTAACCATATTATGCAGATATGATCGATAGAACTACAATTACTATACTCATTACTCTTATTATTATCAATCTAACTCATATTATTAGCCATATTATGCTTAAATGATCGATAGAACGACAATTACTATACATATTACTCTTATTATTATCAATCTAACTCGTATTATTAGCCATATTATGCTTATATGATTGATAGAACGACAAATACTATACTTATTACTCTTATTATTATCAATCTAACTCATATTATTAGCCATATTATGCATATATGATCGATAGAACGACAATTACTATACTTATTACTCTTATTATTATCAATCTAACTCATATTATTAGCCATATTATGCTTATATGATCGATAGAACGACAAATACTATACTTATTACTCTTATTATTATCAATCTAACTCATATTATTAGCCATATCATGTTTATATGATCGAGAGAACGAGAATTACTGTACTCACTACTCTTAGTATTATCAATCTAACTCATATTATTAGCCATATTATGGTTATATGATCGATAGAACTACAATTACTATACTCATTACTCTTATTATTATCAATCCAACTCATGCTATTAGCCATATTATGGTTATATGATCGATATAACGACAATTACTATACTTATTACTCTTATTATTATCAATCTAACTCATATTATTAAACATATTATGCAGATATGATCGATAGAACGACATTTACTATACTTATTACCCTTATTATTATCAATCTAACTCATATTATTGGCCATATTGTGCTTATATGATCGATAGAACGACAATTACTATACTTATTACTTTTATTATTATCAATCTAACTCATATTATTAACCATATTATGCAGATATGATCGATAGGACGACAATTACTATACTTCTTACACTTATTATTATCAATCTAACTCATATTATTAGCCATATTATGCTTATATGATCGATAGAACGACAATTACTATACTTATTACTGTTATTATTATTAATCTGACTCATATTATTACCCATATTATGCTTAAATGATCGATAGAAGGACAATTACTATACTTATTACTGTTATTATTATCAATCTAACTCATATTATTAGCCATATTATGCTTAAATGATCGATAGATCTACAATTACTATACTCATTACTCTTATTATTATCAATCTGACTCATATTATTACCCATATTATGCTTAAATGATCGATAGAACGACAATTACTATACTTATTACTCTTATTATTATCAATCTAACTCATATTATTAGCCATGTTATGCTTATATGATCGATAGAACGACAAATACTATACTTATTACTCTTATTATTATCAATCTAACTCTTATTATTAGCCATATTATGCTTATATGATCGATAGAACGAGAATTACTATACTCACTACTCTTAGTATTATCAATCTAACTCATATTATTAGCCATATTATGATTATATTATCGATAGAACGACAATTACTATACTTATTACTGTTATTATTATCAATCTAACTCATATTATTAGCCATATTATGCTTAAATGATCGATAGATCTACAATTACTATACTCATTACTCTTATTATTATCAATCTAACTCGTATTATTAGCCATATTATGCTTACATGATCGATAGAACGACAAATACTATACTTATTACTCTTATTATTATCAATCTAACTCATATTACTAGCCATATTATGCTTATATGATCGATAGAATGAGAATTACTGTACTCACTACTCTTAGTATTATCACTCTAACTCATATTATTAGCCATATTATGCTTATATGATCGATAGAACGACAAATACTATACTTATTACTCTTATTATTATCAATCTAACTCTTATTATTAGCCATATTATGCTTATATGATCGATAGAACGAGAATTACTATACTCACTACTCTTAGTATTATCAATCTAACTCATAGTATTAGCCATATTATGCTTATATTATCGATAGAACGACAATTACTATACTTATTACTGTTATTATTATCAATCTGACTCATATTATTACCCATATTATGCTTAAATGATCGATAGAACGACAATTACTATACTTATTACTCTTATTATTATCAATCTAACTCATATTATTAGCCATGTTATGCTTATATGATCGATAGAACGACAAATACTATACTTATTACTCTTATTATTATCAATCTAACTCTTATTATTAGCCATATTATGCTTATATGATCGATAGAACGAGAATTACTATACTCACTACTCTTAGTATTATCAATCTAACTCATATTATTAGCCATATTATGATTATATTATCGATAGAACGACAATTACTATACTTATTACTGTTATTATTATCAATCTAACTCATATTATTAGCCATATTATGCTTAAATGATCGATAGATCTACAATTACAATACTCATTACTCTTATTATTATCAATCTAACTCGTATTATTAGCCATATTATGCTTACATGATCGATAGAACGACAAATACTATACTTATTACTCTTATTATTATCAATCTAACTCATATTACTAGCCATATTATGCTTATATGATCGATAGAATGAGAATTACTGTACTCACTACTCTTAGTATTATCACTCTAACTCATATTATTAGCCATATTATGCTTATATGATCGATAGAACGACAAATACTATACTTATTACTCTTATTATTATCAATCTAACTCTTATTATTAGCCATATTATGCTTATATGATCGATAGAACGAGAATTACTATACTCACTACTCTTAGTATTATCAATCTAACTCATATTATTAGCCATATTATGATTATATTATCGATAGAACGACAATTACTATACTTATTACTGTTATTATTATCAATCTAACTCATATTATTAGCCATATTATGCTTATATGATCGATAGAACGAGAATTACTATACTCACTACTCTTAGTATTATCAATCTAACTCATATTATTAGCCATATTATGCTTATATGGTCGATAGAACGACAATTACTATAATTATTACTCTTATTATTATCAATCCAACTCATATTATTAGCCATATTATGCTTATATGATCGATAGAACGAGAATTACTACACTCACTACTCTTAGTATTATCAATCTAACTCATATTATTAGCCATATTATGCTTATATTATCGATAGAACGACAATTACTATACTTATTACTCTTATTATTATCAATCTAACTCATATTATTAGCCATATTATGCTTAAATGATCGATAGAATGAGAATTACTGTACTCACTACTCTTAGTATTATCAATCTAACTCATATTATTAGCCATATTATGCTTATATGATCGATAGAACGACAATTACTATACTTATTACTGTTATTATTATGAATCTGACTCATATTATTAGCCATATTATGCTTATATGATCGATAGACCTACAATTACTATACTCATTACTCTTATTATTATCAATCCAACTCATATTATTACCCGTATTATGCTGATATGATCGATAGAACGACATTCACTATACTTATTACACTCACTATTATCAATCTAACTCATATTATTAACCATATTATGCAGATATGATCGATAGAACGACAATTACTATACTTATTACTCTTATTATTATCATTCTAACTCATATTATTAACCATATTATGCAGATATGATCGATAGAACTACAATTACTATACTCATTACTCTTATTATTATCAATCTAACTCATATTATTGGCCATATTGCGCTTATATAATCGATAGAACGACAATTACTATACTTATTACTTTTATTATTATCAATCTAACTCATATTATTAACCATAGTATGCAGATATGATCGATAGAACGACAATTACTATACTCACTACTCTTAGTATTATCAATCTAACTCATATTATTAGCCTTATTATGCTTATATGATCGATAGAACGACAATTACTATACTTATTACTCTTATTATTATCAATCTAACTCATATTATTAGCCATATTATGCTTATATGATCGATAGAACGAGAATTACTATACTCACTACTCTTAGTATTATCAATCTAACTCATATTATTAGCCATATTATGCTTATATTATCGATAGAACGACAATTACTATACTTATTACTGTTATTATTATCAATCTGACTCATGCTATTAGCCATATTATGGTTATATGATCGATATAACGACAATTACTATACTTATTACTCTTATTATTATCAATCTAACTCATATTATTAAACATATTATGCAGATATGATCGATAGAACGACATTTACTATACTTATTACCCTTATTATTATCAATCTAACTCATATTATTGGCCATATTGTGCTTATATGATCGATAGAACGACAATTACTATACTTATTACTTTTATTATTATCAATCTAACTCATATTATTAACCATATTATGCAGATATGATCGATAGAACGACAATTACTATACTTCTTACACTTATTATTATCAATCTAACTCATATTATTAGCCATATTATGCTTATATGATCGATAGAACGACAATTACTATACTTATTACTGTTATTATTATTAATCTGACTCATATTATTACCCATATTATGCTTAAATGATCGATAGAAGGACAATTACTATACTTATTACTGTTATTATTATCAATCTAACTCATATTATTAGCCATATTATGCTTAAATGATCGATAGATCTACAATTACTATACTCATTACTCTTATTATTATCAATCTGACTCATATTATTACCCATATTATGCTTAAATGATCGATAGAACGACAATTACTATACTTATTACTCTTATTATTATCAATCTAACTCATATTATTAGCCATGTTATGCTTATATGATCGATAGAACGACAAATACTATACTTATTACTCTTATTATTATCAATCTAACTCTTATTATTAGCCATATTATGCTTATATGATCGATAGAACGAGAATTACTATACTCACTACTCTTAGTATTATCAATCTAACTCATATTATTAGCCATATTATGATTATATTATCGATAGAACGACAATTACTATACTTATTACTGTTATTATTATCAATCTAACTCATATTATTAGCCATATTATGCTTAAATGATCGATAGATCTACAATTACTATACTCATTACTCTTATTATTATCAATCTAACTCGTATTATTAGCCATATTATGCTTACATGATCGATAGAACGACAAATACTATACTTATTACTCTTATTATTATCAATCTAACTCATATTACTAGCCATATTATGCTTATATGATCGATAGAATGAGAATTACTGTACTCACTACTCTTAGTATTATCACTCTAACTCATATTATTAGCCATATTATGCTTATATGATCGATAGAACGACAAATACTATACTTATTACTCTTATTATTATCAATCTAACTCTTATTATTAGCCATATTATGCTTATATGATCGATAGAACGAGAATTACTATACTCACTACTCTTAGTATTATCAATCTAACTCATAGTATTAGCCATATTATGCTTATATTATCGATAGAACGACAATTACTATACTTATTACTGTTATTATTATCAATCTGACTCATATTATTACCCATATTATGCTTAAATGATCGATAGAACGACAATTACTATACTTATTACTCTTATTATTATCAATCTAACTCATATTATTAGCCATGTTATGCTTATATGATCGATAGAACGACAAATACTATACTTATTACTCTTATTATTATCAATCTAACTCTTATTATTAGCCATATTATGCTTATATGATCGATAGAACGAGAATTACTATACTCACTACTCTTAGTATTATCAATCTAACTCATATTATTAGCCATATTATGATTATATTATCGATAGAACGACAATTACTATACTTATTACTGTTATTATTATCAATCTAACTCATATTATTAGCCATATTATGCTTAAATGATCGATAGATCTACAATTACAATACTCATTACTCTTATTATTATCAATCTAACTCGTATTATTAGCCATATTATGCTTACATGATCGATAGAACGACAAATACTATACTTATTACTCTTATTATTATCAATCTAACTCATATTACTAGCCATATTATGCTTATATGATCGATAGAATGAGAATTACTGTACTCACTACTCTTAGTATTATCACTCTAACTCATATTATTAGCCATATTATGCTTATATGATCGATAGAACGACAAATACTATACTTATTACTCTTATTATTATCAATCTAACTCTTATTATTAGCCATATTATGCTTATATGATCGATAGAACGAGAATTACTATACTCACTACTCTTAGTATTATCAATCTAACTCATATTATTAGCCATATTATGATTATATTATCGATAGAACGACAATTACTATACTTATTACTGTTATTATTATCAATCTAACTCATATTATTAGCCATATTATGCTTATATGATCGATAGAACGAGAATTACTATACTCACTACTCTTAGTATTATCAATCTAACTCATATTATTAGCCATATTATGCTTATATGGTCGATAGAACGACAATTACTATAATTATTACTCTTATTATTATCAATCCAACTCATATTATTAGCCATATTATGCTTATATGATCGATAGAACGAGAATTACTACACTCACTACTCTTAGTATTATCAATCTAACTCATATTATTAGCCATATTATGCTTATATTATCGATAGAACGACAATTACTATACTTATTACTCTTATTATTATCAATCTAACTCATATTATTAGCCATATTATGCTTAAATGATCGATAGAATGAGAATTACTGTACTCACTACTCTTAGTATTATCAATCTAACTCATATTATTAGCCATATTATGCTTATATGATCGATAGAACGACAATTACTATACTTATTACTGTTATTATTATGAATCTGACTCATATTATTAGCCATATTATGCTTATATGATCGATAGACCTACAATTACTATACTCATTACTCTTATTATTATCAATCCAACTCATATTATTACCCGTATTATGCTGATATGATCGATAGAACGACATTCACTATACTTATTACACTCACTATTATCAATCTAACTCATATTATTAACCATATTATGCAGATATGATCGATAGAACGACAATTACTATACTTATTACTCTTATTATTATCATTCTAACTCATATTATTAACCATATTATGCAGATATGATCGATAGAACTACAATTACTATACTCATTACTCTTATTATTATCAATCTAACTCATATTATTGGCCATATTGCGCTTATATAATCGATAGAACGACAATTACTATACTTATTACTTTTATTATTATCAATCTAACTCATATTATTAACCATAGTATGCAGATATGATCGATAGAACGACAATTACTATACTCACTACTCTTAGTATTATCAATCTAACTCATATTATTAGCCTTATTATGCTTATATGATCGACAGAACGACAATTACTATACTTATTACTCTTATTATTATCAATCTAACTCATATTATTAGCCATATTATGCTTATATGATCGATAGAACGAGAATTACTATACTCACTACTCTTAGTATTATCAATCTAACTCATATTATTAGCCATATTATGCTTATATTATCGATAGAACGACAATTACTATACTTATTACTGTTATTATTATCAATCTGACTCATATTATTAACCATATTATGCAGATATGATCGATAGAACTACAATTACTATACTCATTACTCCTATTATTATCAATCTAACTCATATTATTAGCCATATTATGCTTAAATGATCGATAGAACGACAATTACTATACATATTACTCTTATTATTATCAATCTAACTCGTATTATTAGCCATATTATGCTTATATGATCGATAGAACGACAAATACTATACCTATTACTCTTATTATTATCAATCTAACTCATATTATTAGCCATATTATGCTTATATGATCGATAGAACGACAATTACTATACTCACTACACTTAGTATTATCAATCTAACTCATATTATTAGCCATATTATGCTTATATTATCGATAGAACGACAATTACTATACTTATTACTGTTATTATTATCAATCTAACTCATATTATTAGCCATATTATGCTTATATGATCGATAGAATGAGAATTACTATACTCACTACTCTTAGTATTATCACTCTAACTCATATTATTAACCATATTATGCCGATATGATCGACAGAACTACAATTACTATACTCATTACTCTTATTATTATCAATCTAACTCATATTATTAGCCATATTATGCTTATATGATCGATAGAATGAGAATTTCTATACTCACCACTCTTAGTATTATCACTCTAACTCACATTATTAGCCTTATTATGCTTATATGATCCATAGAACGACAATTACCGTAGTTATTACTCTTATTATTATCAATCTAACTCATATTATTAGCCATATTATGCTTATATGATCGATAGAATGAGAATTACTATACTCACTACTCTTAGTATTATCACTCTAACTCATATTATTAGCCATATCATGCTCATATGATCGAGAGAACGAGAATTACTGTACTCACTACTCTTAGTATTATCAATCTAACTCATATTATTAGCCATATTATGGTTATATGATCGATAGAACTACAATTACTATACTCATTACTCTTATTATTATCAATCCAACTCATGCTATTAGCCATATTATGGTTATATGATCGATATAACGACAATTACTATACTTATTACTCTTATTATTATCAATCTAACTCATATTATTAACCATATTATGCAGATATGATCGATAGAACGACAATTACTATACTTCTTACACTTATTATTATCAATCTGACTCATATTATTAGCCATATTATGGTTATATGATCGATAGAACGACAATTACTATACTTATTACTGTTATTATTATCAATCTGACTCATATTATTACCCATATTATGCTTAAATGATCGATAGAAGGACAATTACTATACTTATTACTGTTATTATTATCAATCTAACTCATATTATTAGCCATATTATGCTTAAATGATCGATAGATCTACAATTACTATACTCATTACTCTTATTATTATCAATCTAACTCATATTATTAGCCATATTATGCTTATATGATCGATAGAACGAGAATTACTATACTCACTACTCTTAGTATTATCAATCTAACTCATATTATTAGCCATATTATGCAGATATGATCGATAGAACGACAATTACTATACTTCTTACACTTATTATTATCAATCTAACTCATATTATTAGCCATATTATGCTTATATGATCGATAGTACGACAATTACTATACTCATTACTCTTATTATTATCAATCTAACTCATATTATTAACCATATTATGCAGATATGATCGATAGAACGACAATTACTATACTTATTACTCTTATTATTATAAACCTAACTCATATTATTAGCCATATTATGCTTATATTATCGATAGAACGACAATTACTATACTTATTACTGTTATTATTATCAATCTGACTCATATTATTACCCATATTATGCTTAAATGATCGATAGAACGACAATTACTATACTTATTACTGTTATTATTATCAATCTAACTCATATTATTAGCCATATTATGCTTAAATGATCGATAGATCTACAATTACTATACTCATTACTCTTATTATTATCAATCTAACTCATATTATTAGCCATATTATGCTTATATGATCGATAGAACGAGAATTACTATACTCACTACTCTTAGTATTATCAATCTAACTCATATTATTAGCCATATTATGCTTATATTATCGGTAGAACGACAATTACTATACTTATTACTGTTATTATTATCAATCTGACTCATATTATTACCCATATTATGCTTAAATGATCGATAGAACGACAATTACTATACTTATTACTCTTATTATTATCAATCTAACTCATATTATTAGCCATATTATGCTTATATGATCGATAGAACGACAAATACTATACTTATTACTCTTATTATTATCAATCTAACTCTTATTATTAGCCATATTATGCTTATATGATCGATAGAACGAGAATTACTATACTCACTACTCTTAGTATTATCAATCTAACTCATATTATTAGCCATATTATGATTATATTATCGATAGAACGACAATTACTATACTTATTACTGTTATTATTATCAATCTAACTCATATTATTAGCCATATTATGCTTAAATGATCAATAGATCTACAATTACTATTCTCATTACTCTTATTATTATCAATCTAACTCGTATTATTAGCCATATTATGCTTACATGATCGATAGAACGACAAATACTATACTTATTACTCTTATTATTATCAATCTAACTCATATTAGTAGCCATATTATGCTTATATGATCGATAGAACGAGAATTACTATACTCACTACACTTAGTATTATCAATCTAACTCATATTATTAGCCTTATTATGCTTATATGATCGATAGAACGACAATTACTATACTTATTACTCTTATTATTATCAATCTAACTCATATTATTAGCCATATTATGCTTATATGATCGATAGAACGAGAATTACTATACTCACTACTCTTAGTATTATCAATCTAACTCATATTATTAGCCATATTATGGTTATATTATCGATAGAACGACAATTACTATACTTATTACTGTTATTATTATCAATCTAACTCATATTATTAGCCATATTATGCTTAAATGATCGATAGAACTACAATTACTATACTCATTACTCTTATTATTATCAATCTAACTCATATTATTAGCCATATTATGCTTATATGATCGATAGAACGAGAATTACTATACTCACTACTCTTAGTATTATCAATCTAACTCATATTATTAGCCATATGATGCTTATATTATCGATAGAACGACAATTACTATACTTATTACTCTTATTATTATCAATCTAGCTCATATTATTAACCATATTATGCAGATATGATCGATAGAACTACAATTACTATACTCATTACTCTTATTATTATCAATCTAACTCATATTATTAGCCATATTATGCTTAAATGATCGATAGAACGACAATTACTATACATATTACTCTTATTATTATCAATCTAACTCGTATTATTAGCCATATTATGCTTATATGATCGATAGAACGACAAATACTATACTTATTACTCTTATTATTATCAATCTAACTCATATTATTAGCCATATTATGCTTATATGATCGATAGAATGAGAATTACTATACTCACTACTCTTAGTATTATCACTCTAACTCATATTATTAGCCATATCATGCTCATATGATCGAGAGAACGAGAATTACTGTACTCACTACTCTTAGTATTATCAATCTAACTCATATTATTAGCCATATTATGGTTATATGATCGATAGAACTACAATTACTATACTCATTACTCTTATTATTATCAATCCAACTCATGCTATTAGCCATATTATGGTTATATGATCGATATAACGTCAATTACTATACTTATTACTCTTATTATTATCAATCTAACTCATATTATTAAACATATTATGCAGATATGATCGATAGAACGACATTTACTATACTTATTACCCTTATTATTATCAATCTAACTCATATTATTGGCCATATTGTGCTTATATGATCGATAGAACGACAATTACTATACTTATTACTTTTATTATTATCAATCTAACTCATATTATTAACCATATTATGCAGATATGATCGATAGAACGACAATTACTATTCTTCTTACACTTATTATTATCAATCTAACTCATATTATTAGACATATTATGCTTATATGATCGATAGAACGACAATTACTATACTTATTACTGTTATTATTATCAATCTGACTCACATTATTACCCATATTATGCTTAAATGATCGATAGAAGGACAATTACTATACTTATTACTGTTATTATTATCAATCTAACTCATATTATTAGCCATATTATGCTTAAATGATCGATAGATCTACAATTACTATACTCATTACTCTTATTATTATCAATCTAACTCATATTATTAGCCATATTATGCTTATATGATCGATAGAACGAGAATTACTATACTCACTACTCTTAGTATTATCAATCTAACTCATATTATTAGCCTTATTATGCTTATATGATCGATAGAACGACAATTACTATACTTATTACTCTTATTATTATCAATCTAACTCATATTATTAGCCATATTATGCTTATATGATCGATAGAACGAGAATTACTATACTCACTACTCTTAGTATTATCAATCTAACTCATAGTATTAGCCATATTATGCTTATATTATCGATAGAACGACAATTACTATACTTATTACTGTTATTATTATCAATCTGACTCATATTATTACCCATATTATGCTTAAATGATCGATAGAACGACAATTACTATACTTATTACTCTTATTATTATCAATCTAACTCATATTATTAGCCATATTATGCTTATATGATCGATAGAACGACAAATACTATACTTATTACTCTTATTATTATCAATCTAACTCTTATTATTAGCCATATTATGCTTATATGATCGATAGAACGAGAATTACTATACTCACTACTCTTAGTATTATCAATCTAACTCATATTATTAGCCATATTATGATTATATTATCGATAGAACGACAATTACTATACTTATTACTGTTATTATTATCAATCTAACTCATATTATTAGCCATATTATGCTTAAATGATCGATAGATCTACAATTACTATACTCATTACTCTTATTATTATCAATCTAACTCGTATTATTAGCCATATTATGCTTACATGATCGATAGAACGACAAATACTATACTTATTACTCTTATTATTATCAATCTAACTCATATTACTAGCCATATTATGCTTATATGATCGATAGAATGAGAATTACTGTACTCACTACTCTTAGTATTATCACTCTAACTCATATTATTAGCCATATTATGCATATATGATCGAGAGAACGACAATTACTATACTTATTACTCTTATTTTTATCAATCTAACTCATATTATTAGCCATATTATGCTTATATGATCGATAGAACGGGAATTACTATACTCACTACTCTTAGTATTATCAATCTAACTCATATTATTAGCCATATTATGGTTATATTATCGATAGAACGACAATTACTATACTTATTACTGTTATTATTATCAATCTAACTCATATTATTAGCCATATTATGCTTAAATGATCGATAGAACTACAATTACTATACTCATTACTCTTATTATTATCAATCTAACTCATATTATTAGCCATATTATGCTTATATGATCGATAGAACGAGAATTACTATACTCACTACTCTTAGTATTATCAATCTAACTCATATTATTAGCCATATTATGCTTATATGATCGATAGACCTACAATTACTATACTCATTACTCTTATTATTATCAATCCAACTCATATTATTACCCGTATTATGCTGATATGATCGATAGAACGACATTCACTATACTTATTACACTCACTATTATCAATCTAACACATATTATTAACCATATTATGCAGATATGATCGATAGAACGACAATTACTATACTTATTACTCTTATTATTATAAACCTAACTCATATTATTAGCCATATTATGCTTATATTATCGATAGAACGACAATTACTATACTTATTACTCTTATTATTATCATTCTAACTCATATTATTAACCATATTATGCAGATATGATCGATAGAACTACAATTACTATACTCATTACTCTTATTATTATCAATCTAACTCATATTATTAGCCATATTATGCAGATATGATCGATAGAACGACAATTACTATACTTATTACTCTTATTATTATCAATCTAACTCATATTATTAGCCATATTGTGCTTATATGATCGATAGAACGACAATTACTATACTTATTACTCTTATTATTATAAATCTAACTCATATTATTACCCATATTATGCTGATATGATCGATAGAACGACAATTACTATACTTATTACTCTTATTATTATAAACCTAACTCATATTATTAGCCATATTATGCTTATATTATCGATAGAACGACAATTACTATACTTATTACTGTTATTATTATCAATCTGACTCATATTATTACCCATATTATGCTTAAATGATCGATAGAACGACAATTACTATACTTATTACTGTTATTATTATCAATCTAACTCATATTATTAGCCATATTATGCTTAAATGATCGATAGATCTACAATTACTATACTCATTACTCTTATTATTATCAATCTAACTCATATTATTAGCCATATTATGCTTATATGATCGATAGAACGAGAATTACTATACTCACTACTCTTAGTATTATCAATCTAACTCATATTATTAGCCATATTATGCTTATATTATCGGTAGAACGACAATTACTATACTTATTACTGTTATTATTATCAATCTGACTCATATTATTACCCATATTATGCTTAAATGATCGATAGAACGACAATTACTATACTTATTACTCTTATTATTATCAATCTAACTCATATTATTAGCCATATTATGCTTATATGATCGATAGAACGACAAATACTATACTTATTACTCTTATTATTATCAATCTAACTCATATTATTAGCCATATTATGCTTATATGATCGATAGAACGAGAATTACTATACTCACTACTCTTAGTATTATCAATCTAACTCATATTATTAGCCATATTATGGTTATATTATCGATAGAACGACAATTACTATACTTATTACTGTTATTATTATCAATCTAACTCATATTATTAGCCATATTATGCTTAAATGATCGATAGAACTACAATTACTATACTCATTACTCTTATTATTATCAATCTAACTCATATTATTAGCCATATTATGCTTATATGATCGATAGAACGAGAATTACTATACTCACTACTCTTAGTATTATCAATCTAACTCATATTATTAGCCATATGATGCTTATATTATCGATAGAACGACAATTACTATAATTATTACTCTTATTATTATCAATCTAACTCATATTATTAACCATATTATGCAGATATGATCGATAGAACTACAATTACTATACTCATTACTCTTATTATTATCAATCTAACTCATATTATTAGCCATATTATGCTTAAATGATCGATAGAACGACAATTACTATACATATTACTCTTATTATTATCAATCTAACTCGTATTATTAGCCATATTATGCTTATATGATTGATAGAACGACAAATACTATACTTATTACTCTTATTATTATCAATCTAACTCATATTATTAGCCATATTATGCATATATGATCGATAGAACGACAATTACTATACTCACTACACTTAGTATTATCAATCTAACTCATATTATTAGCCATATTATGCATATATTATCGATAGAACGACAATTACTATACTTATTACTGTTATTATTATCAATCTAACTCATATTATTAGCCATATTATGCTTATATGATCGATAGAATGAGAATTACTATACTCACTACTCTTAGTATTATCACTCTAACTCATATTATTAGCCATATCATGTTTATATGATCGAGAGAACGAGAATTACTGTACTCACTACTCTTAGTATTATCAATCTAACTCATATTATTAGCCATATTATGGTTATATGATCGATAGAACTACAATTACTATACTCATTACTCTTATTATTATCAATCCAACTCATGCTATTAGCCATATTATGGTTATATGATCGATATAACGACAATTACTATACTTATTACTCTTATTATTATCAATCTAACTCATATTATTAAACATATTATGCAGATATGATCGATAGAACGACATTTACTATACTTATTACCCTTATTATTATCAATCTAACTCATATTATTGGCCATATTGTGCTTATATGATCGATAGAACGACAATTACTATACTTATTACTTTTATTATTATCAATCTAACTCATATTATTAACCATATTATGCAGATATGATCGATAGAACGACAATTACTATACTTCTTACACTTATTATTATCAATCTAACTCATATTATTAGCCATATTATGCTTATATGATCGATAGAACGACAATTACTATACTTATTACTGTTATTATTATTAATCTGACTCATATTATTACCCATATTATGCTTAAATGATCGATAGAAGGACAATTACTATACTTATTACTGTTATTATTATCAATCTAACTCATATTATTAGCCATATTATGCTTAAATGATCGATAGATCTACAATTACTATACTCATTACTCTTATTATTATCAATCTAACTCATATTATTAGCCATATTATGCTTATATGATCGATAGAACGAGAATTACTATACTCACTACTCTTAGTATTATCAATCTAACTCATATTATTAGCCTTATTATGCTTATATGATCGATAGAACGACAATTACTATACTTATTACTCTTATTATTATCAATCTAACTCATATTATTAGCCATACTATGCTTATATGATCGATAGAACGAGAATTACTATACTCACTACTCTTAGTATTATCAATCTAACTCATAGTATTAGCCATATTATGCTTATATTATCGATAGAACGACAATTACTATACTTATTACTGTTATTATTATCAATCTGACTCATATTATTACCCATATTATGCTTAAATGATCGATAGAACGACAATTACTATACTTATTACTCTTATTATTATCAATCTAACTCATATTATTAGCCATGTTATGCTTATATGATCGATAGAACGACAAATACTATACTTATTACTCTTATTATTATCAATCTAACTCTTATTATTAGCCATATTATGCTTATATGATCGATAGAACGAGAATTACTATACTCACTACTCTTAGTATTATCAATCTAACTCATATTATTAGCCATATTATGATTATATTATCGATAGAACGACAATTACTATACTTATTACTGTTATTATTATCAATCTAACTCATATTATTAGCCATATTATGCTTAAATGATCGATAGATCTACAATTACTATACTCATTACTCTTATTATTATCAATCTAACTCGTATTATTAGCCATATTATGCTTACATGATCGATAGAACGACAAATACTATACTTATTACTCTTATTATTATCAATCTAACTCATATTACTAGCCATATTATGCTTATATGATCGATAGAATGAGAATTACTGTACTCACTACTCTTAGTATTATCACTCTAACTCATATTATTAGCCATATTATGCTTATATGATCGATAGAACGACAAATACTATACTTATTACTCTTATTATTATCAATCTAACTCTTATTATTAGCCATATTATGCTTATATGATCGATAGAACGAGAATTACTATACTCACTACTCTTAGTATTATCAATCTAACTCATATTATTAGCCATATTATGATTATATTATCGATAGAACGACAATTACTATACTTATTACTGTTATTATTATCAATCTAACTCATATTATTAGCCATATTATGCTTATATGATCGATAGAACGAGAATTACTATACTCACTACTCTTAGTATTATCAATCTAACTCATATTATTAGCCATATTATGCTTATATGGTCGATAGAACGACAATTACTATAATTATTACTCTTATTATTATCAATCCAACTCATATTATTAGCCATAGTATGCAGATATGATCGATAGAACGACAATTACTATACTTCTTACACTTATTATTATCAATCTAACTCATATTATTAGCCATATTATGCTTATATGATCGATAGAACGACAATTACTATACTTATTACTGTTATTATTATCAATCTGACTCATATTATTACCCATATTATGCTTAAATGATCGATAGAAGGACAATTACTATTCTTATTACTGTTATTATTATCAATCTAACTCATATTATTAGCCATATTATGCTTAAATGATCGATAGATCTACAATTACTATACTCATTACTCTTATTATTATCAATCTAACTCATATTATTAGCCATATTATGCTTATATGATCGATAGAACGAGAATTACTATACTCACTACTCTTAGTATTATCAATCTAACTCATATTATTAGCCTTATTATGCTTATATGATCGATAGAACGACAATTACTATACTTATTACTCTTATTATTATCAATCTAACTCATATTATTAGCCATATTATGCTTATATGATCGATAGAACGAGAATTACTATACTCACTACTCTTAGTATTATCAATCTAACTCATATTATTAGCCATATTATGCTTATATTATCGATAGAACGACAATTACTATACTTATTACTGTTATTATTATCAATCTGACTCATATTATTAACCATATTATGCAGATATGATCGATAGAACTACAATTACTATACTCATTACTCCTATTATTATCAATCTAACTCATATTATTAGCCATATTATGCTTAAATGATCGATAGAACGACAATTACTATACATATTACTCTTATTATTATCAATCTAACTCGTATTATTAGCCATATTATGCTTATATGATCGATAGAACGACAAATACTATACCTATTACTCTTATTATTATCAATCTAACTCATATTATTAGCCATATTATGCTTATATGATCGATAGAACGACAATTACTATACTCACTACACTTAGTATTATCAATCTAACTCATATTATTAGCCATATTATGCTTATATTATCGATAGAACGACAATTACTATACTTATTACTGTTATTATTATCAATCTAACTCATATTATTAGCCATATTATGCTTATATGATCGATAGAATGAGAATTACTATACTCACTACTCTTAGTATTATCACTCTAACTCATATTATTAACCATATTATGCCGATATGATCGACAGAACTACAATTACTATACTCATTACTCTTATTATTATCAATCTAACTCATATTATTAGCCATATTATGCTTATATGATCGATAGAATGAGAATTACTATACTCACCACTCTTAGTATTATCACTCTAACTCACATTATTAGCCTTATTATGCTTATATGATCCATAGAACGACAATTACCGTAGTTATTACTCTTATTATTATCAATCTAACTCATATTATTAGCCATATTATGCTTATATGATCGATAGAATGAGAATTACTATACTCACTACTCTTAGTATTATCACTCTAACTCATATTATTAGCCATATCATGCTCATATGATCGAGAGAACGAGAATTACTGTACTCACTACTCTTAGTATTATCAATCTAACTCATATTATTGGCCATATTGTGCTTATATGATCGATAGAACGACAATTACTATACTTATTACTTTTATTATTATCAATCTAACTCATATTATTAACCATATTATGCAGATATGATCGATAGAACGACAATTACTATACTTCTTACACTTATTATTATCAATCTAACTCATATTATTAGCCATATTATGCTTATATGATCGATAGAACGACAATTACTATACTTATTACTGTTATTATTATTAATCTGACTCATATTATTACCCATATTATGCTTAAATGATCGATAGAAGGACAATTACTATACTTATTACTGTTATTATTATCAATCTAACTCATATTATTAGCCATATTATGCTTAAATGATCGATAGATCTACAATTACTATACTCATTACTCTTATTATTATCAATCTAACTCATATTATTAGCCATATTATGCTTATATGATCGATAGAACGAGAATTACTATACTCACTACTCTTAGTATTATCAATCTAACTCATATTATTAGCCTTATTATGCTTATATGATCGATAGAACGACAATTACTATACTTATTACTCTTATTATTATCAATCTAACTCATATTATTAGCCATATTATGCTTATATGATCGATAGAACGAGAATTACTATACTCACTACTCTTAGTATTATCAATCTAACTCATAGTATTAGCCATATTATGCTTATATTATCGATAGAACGACAATTACTATACTTATTACTGTTATTATTATCAATCTGACTCATATTATTACCCATATTATGCTTAAATGATCGATAGAACGACAATTACTATACTTATTACTCTTATTATTATCAATCTAACTCATATTATTAGCCATGTTATGCTTATATGATCGATAGAACGACAAATACTATACTTATTACTCTTATTATTATCAATCTAACTCTTATTATTAGCCATATTATGCTTATATGATCGATAGAACGAGAATTACTATACTCACTACTCTTAGTATTATCAATCTAACTCATATTATTAGCCATATTATGATTATATTATCGATAGAACGACAATTACTATACTTATTACTGTTATTATTATCAATCTAACTCATATTATTAGCCATATTATGCTTAAATGATCGATAGATCTACAATTACTATACTCATTACTCTTATTATTATCAATCTAACTCGTATTATTAGCCATATTATGCTTACATGATCGATAGAACGACAAATACTATACTTATTACTCTTATTATTATCAATCTAACTCATATTACTAGCCATATTATGCTTATATGATCGATAGAATGAGAATTACTGTACTCACTACTCTTAGTATTATCACTCTAACTCATATTATTAGCCATATTATGCTTATATGATCGATAGAACGACAAATACTATACTTATTACTCTTATTATTATCAATCTAACTCTTATTATTAGCCATATTATGCTTATATGATCGATAGAACGAGAATTACTATACTCACTACTCTTAGTATTATCAATCTAACTCATAGTATTAGCCATATTATGCTTATATTATCGATAGAACGACAATTACTATACTTATTACTGTTATTATTATCAATCTGACTCATATTATTACCCATATTATGCTTAAATGATCGATAGAACGACAATTACAATACTCATTACTCTTATTATTATCAATCTAACTCGTATTATTAGCCATATTATGCTTACATGATCGATAGAACGACAAATACTATACTTATTACTCTTATTATTATCAATCTAACTCATATTACTAGCCATATTATGCTTATATGATCGATAGAATGAGAATTACTGTACTCACTACTCTTAGTATTATCACTCTAACTCATATTATTAGCCATATTATGCTTATATGATCGATAGAACGACAAATACTATACTTATTACTCTTATTATTATCAATCTAACTCTTATTATTAGCCATATTATGCTTATATGATCGATAGAACGAGAATTACTGTACTCACTACTCTTAGTATTATCAATCTAACTCATATTATTGGCCATATTGTGCTTATATGATCGATAGAACTACAATTACTATACTTATTACTGTTATTATTATCAATCTGACTCATATTATTACCCATATTATGCTTAAATGATCGATAGAAGGACAATTACTATTCTTATTACTGTTATTATTATCAATCTAACTCATATTATTAGCCATATTATGCTTAAATGATCGATAGATCTACAATTACTATACTCATTACTCTTATTATTATCAATCTAACTCATATTATTAGCCATATTATGCTTATATGATCGATAGAACGAGAATTACTATACTCACTACTCTTAGTATTATCAATCTAACTCATATTATTAGCCTTATTATGCTTATATGATCGATAGAACGACAATTACTATACTTATTACTCTTATTATTATCAATCTAACTCATATTATTAGCCATATTATGCTTATATGATCGGTAGAACGAGAATTACTATACTCACTACTCTTAGTATTATCAATCTAACTCATATTATTAGCCATATTATGCTTATATTATCGATAGAACGACAATTACTATACTTATTACTGGTATTATTATCAATCTGACTCATATTATTAACCATATTATGCAGATATGATCGATAGAACTACAATTACTATACTCATTACTCCTATTATTATCAATCTAACTCATATTATTAGCCATATTATGCTTAAATGATCGATAGAACGACAATTACTATACATATTACTCTTATTATTATCAATCTAACTCGTATTATTAGCCATATTATGCTTATATGATCGATAGAACGACAAATACTATACCTATTACTCTTATTATTATCAATCTAACTCATATTATTAGCCATATTATGCTTATATGATCGATAGAACGACAATTACTATACTCACTACACTTAGTATTATCAATCTAACTCATATTATTAGCCATATTATGCTTATATTATCGATAGAACGACAATTACTATACTTATTACTGTTATTATTATCAATCTAACTCATATTATTAGCCATATTATGCTTATATGATCGATAGAATGAGAATTACTATACTCACTACTCTTAGTATTATCACTCTAACTCATATTATTAACCATATTATGCCGATATGATCGACAGAACTACAATTACTATACTCATTACTCTTATTATTATCAATCTAACTCATATTATTAGCCATATTATGCTTATATGATCGATAGAATGAGAATTACTATACTCACCACTCTTAGTATTATCACTCTAACTCACATTATTAGCCTTATTATGCTTATATGATCCATAGAACGACAATTACCGTAGTTATTACTCTTATTATTATCAATCTAACTCATATTATTAGCCATATTATGCTTATATGATCGATAGAATGAGAATTACTATACTCACTACTCTTAGTATTATCACTCTAACTCATATTATTAGCCATATCATGCTCATATGATCGAGAGAACGAGAATTACTGTACTCACTACTCTTAGTATTATCAATCTAACTCATATTATTAGCCATATTATGGTTATATGATCGATAGAACTACAATTACTATACTCATTACTCTTATTATTATCAATCCAACTCATGCTATTAGCCATATTATGGTTATATGATCGATATAACGACAATTACTATACTTATTACTCTTATTATTATCAATCTAACTCATATTATTAACCATATTATGCAGATATGATCGATAGAACGACAATTACTATACTTCTTACACTTATTATTATCAATCTGACTCATATTATTAGCCATATTATGCTTATATGATCGATAGAACGACAATTACTATACTTATTACTGTTATTATTATCAATCTGACTCTTATTATTACCCATATTATGCTTAAATGATCGATAGAAGGACAATTACTATACTTATTACTGTTATTATTATCAATCTAACTCATATTATTAGCCATATTATGCTTAAATGATCGATAGATCTACAATTACTATACTCATTACTCTTATTATTATCAATCTAACTCATATTATTAGCCATATTATGCTTATATGATCGATAGAACGAGAATTACTATACTCACTACTCTTAGTATTATCAATCTAACTCATATTATTAGCCATATTATGCTTATATGATCGATAGACCTACAATTACTATACTCATTACTCTTATTATTATCAATCCAACTCATATTATTACCCGTATTATGCTGATATGATCGATAGAACGACATTCACTATACTTATTACACTCACTATTATCAATCTAACTCATATTATTAACCATATTATGCAGATATGATCGATAGAACGACAATTACTATACTTATTACTCTTATTATTATCATTCTAACTCATATTATTAACCATATTATGCAGATATGATCGATAGAACTACAATTACTATACTCATTACTCTTATTATTATCAATCTAACTCATATTATTAGCCATATTATGCAGATATGATCGATAGAACGACAATTACTATACTTATTACTCTTATTATTATCAATCTAACTCGTATTATTAGCCATATTATGCTTACATGATCGATAGAACGACAAATACTATACTTATTACTCTTATTATTATCAATCTAACTCATATTACTAGCCATATTATGCTTATATGATCGATAGAATGAGAATTACTGTACTCACTACTCTTAGTATTATCACTCTAACTCATATTATTAGGCATATTATGCTTATATGATCGAGAGAACGACAATTACTATACTTATTACTCTTATTTTTATCAATCTAACTCATATTATTAGCCATATTATGCTTATATGATCGATAGAACGAGAATTACTATACTCACTACTCTTAGTATTATCAATCTAACTCATATTATTAGCCATATTATGGTTATATTATCGATAGAACGACAATTACTATACTTATTACTGTTATTATTATCAATCTAACTCATATTATTAGCCATATTATGCTTAAATGATCGATAGAACTACAATTACTATACTCATTACTCTTATTATTATCAATCTAACTCATATTATTAGCCATATTATGCTTATATGATCGATAGACCTACAATTACTATACTCATTACTCTTATTATTATCAATCCAACTCATATTATTACCCGTATTATGCTGATATGATCGATAGAACGACATTCACTATACTTATTACACTCACTATTATCAATCTAACTCATATTATTAACCATATTATGCAGATATGATCGATAGAACGACAATTACTATACTTATTACTCTTATTATTATCATTCTAACTCATATTATTAACCATATTATGCAGATATGATCGATAGAACTACAATTACTATACTCATTACTCTTATTATTATCAATCTAACTCATATTATTAGCCATATTATGCAGATATGATCGATAGAACGACAATTACTATACTTATTACTCTTATTATTATCAATCTAACTCATATTATTAGCCATATTGTGCTTATATGATCGATAGAACGACAATTACTATACTTATTACTCTTATTATTATAAATCTAACTCATATTATTACCCATATTATGCTGATATGATCGATAGAACGACATTCACTATACTTATTACACTCACTATTATCAATCTAACTCATATTATTAACCATATTATGCAGATATGATCGATAGAACGACAATTACTATACTTATTACTCTTATTATTATCAATCTAACTCATATTATTAGCCATATTATGCTTATATGATCGATAGAACGACAAATACTATACTTATTACTCTTATTATTATCAATCTAACTCTTATTATTAGCCATATTATGCTTATATGATCGATAGAACGAGAATTACTATACTCACTACTCTTAGTATTATCAATCTAACTCATATTATTAGCCATATTATGATTATATTATCGATAGAACGACAATTACTATACTTATTACTGTTATTATTATCAATCTAACTCATATTATTAGCCATATTATGCTTAAATGATCGATAGATCTACAATTACTATACTCATTACTCTTATTATTATCAATCTAACTCGTATTATTAGCCATATTATGCTTACATGATCGATAGAACGACAAATACTATACTTATTACTCTTATTATTATCAATCTAACTCATATTACTAGCCATATTATGCTTATATGATCGATAGAATGAGAATTACTGTACTCACTACTCTTAGTATTATCACTCTAACTCATATTATTAGCCATATTATGCTTATATGATCGATAGAACGACAAATACTATACTTATTACTCTTATTATTATCAATCTAACTCTTATTATTAGCCATATTATGCTTATATGATCGATAGAACGAGAATTACTATACTCACTACTCTTAGTATTATCAATCTAACTCATATTATTAGCCATATTATGATTATATTATCGATAGAACGACAATTACTATACTTATTACTGTTATTATTATCAATCTAACTCATATTATTAGCCATATTATGCTTAAATGATCGATAGATCTACAATTACTATACTCATTACTCTTATTATTATCAATCTAACTCGTATTATTAGCCATATTATGCTTACATGATCGATAGAACGACAAATACTATACTTATTACTCTTATTATTATCAATCTAACTCATATTACTAGCCATATTATGCTTATATGATCGATAGAATGAGAATTACTGTACTCACTACTCTTAGTATTATCACTCTAACTCATATTATTAGGCATATTATGCTTATATGATCGATAGAACGACAAATACTATACTTATTACTCTTATTATTATCAATCTAACTCTTATTATTAGCCATATTATGCTTATATGATCGATAGAACGAGAATTACTATACTCACTACTCTTAGTATTATCAATCTAACTCATATTATTAGCCATATTATGGTTATATTATCGATAGAACGACAATTACTATACTTATTACTGTTATTATTATCAATCTAACTCATATTATTAGCCATATTATGCTTAAATGATCGATAGAACTACAATTACTATACTCATTACTCTTATTATTATCAATCTAACTCATATTATTAGCCATATTATGCTTATATGATCGATAGACCTACAATTACTATACTCATTACTCTTATTATTATCAATCTAACTCATATTATTAGCCATATTATGCTTATATGATCGATAGACCTACAATTACTATACTCATTACTCTTATTATTATCAATCCAACTCATATTATTACCCGTATTATGCTGATATGATCGATAGAACGACATTCACTATACTTATTACACTCACTATTATCAATCTAACTCATATTATTAACCATATTATGCAGATATGATCGATAGAACGACAATTACTATACTTATTACTCTTATTATTATCAATCTAACTCATATTACTAGCCATATTATGCTTATATGATCGATAGAATGAGAATTACTGTACTCACTACTCTTAGTATTATCACTCTAACTCATATTATTAGGCATATTATGCTTATATGATCGAGAGAACGACAATTACTATACTTATTACTCTTATTTTTATCAATCTAACTCATATTATTAACCATATTATGCTTATATGATCGATAGAACGAGAATTACTATACTCACTACTCTTAGTATTATCAATCTAACTCATATTATTAGCCATATTATGATTATATTATCGATAGAACGACAATTACTATACTTATTACTGTTATTATTATCAATCTAACTCATATTATTAGCCATATTATGCTTAAACGATCGATAGATCTACAATTACTATACTCATTACTCTTATTATTATCAATCTAACTCGTATTATTAGCCATATTATGCTTACATGATCGATAGAACGACAAATACTATACTTATTACTCTTATTATTATCAATCTAACTCTTATTATTAGCCATATTATGCTTATATGATCGATAGAACGAGAATTACTATACTCACTACTCTTAGTATTATCAATCTAACTCATATTATTAGCCATATTATGATTATATTATCGATAGAACGACAATTACTATACTTATTACTGTTATTATTATCAATCTAACTCATATTATTAGCCATATTATGCTTAAATGATCGATAGATCTACAATTACTATACTCATTACTCTTATTATTATCAATCTAACTCGTATTATTAGCCATATTATGCTTACATGTTCGATAGAACGACAAATACTATACTTATTACTCTTATTATTATCAATCTAACTCATATTACTAGCCATATTATGCTTATATGATCGATAGAATGAGAATTACTGTACTCACTACTCTTAGTATTATCACTCTAACTCATATTATTAGGCATATTATGCTTATATGATCGAGAGAACGACAATTACTATACTTATTACTCTTATTTTTATCAATCTAACTCATATTATTAGCCATATTATGCTTATATGATCGATAGAACGAGAATTACTATACTCACTACTCTTAGTATTATCAATCTAACTCATATTATTAGCCATATTATGGTTATATTATCGATAGAACGACAATTACTATACTTATTACTGTTATTATTATCAATCTAACTCATATTATTAGCCATATTATGCTTAAATGATCGATAGAACTACAATTACTATACTCATTACTCTTATTATTATCAATCTAACTCATATTATTAGCCATATTATGCTTATATGATCGATAGACCTACAATTACTATACTCATTACTCTTATTATTATCAATCCAACTCATATTATTACCCGTATTATGCTGATATGATCGATAGAACGACATTCACTATACTTATTACACTCACTATTATCAATCTAACTCATATTATTAACCATATTATGCAGATATGATCGATAGAACGACAATTACTATACTTATTACTCTTATTATTATCATTCTAACTCATATTATTAACCATATTATGCAGATATGATCGATAGAACTACAATTACTATACTCATTACTCTTATTATTATCAATCTAACTCATATTATTAGCCATATTATGCAGATATGATCGATAGAACGACAAATACTATACTTATTACTCTTATTATTATCAATCTAACTCATATTACTAGCCATATTATGCTTATATGATCGATAGAATGAGAATTACTGTACTCACTACTCTTAGTATTATCACTCTAACTCATATTATTAGGCATATTATGCTTATATGATCGAGAGAACGACAATTACTATACTTATTACTCTTATTTTTATCAATCTAACTCATATTATTAGCCATATTATGCTTATATGATCGATAGAACGAGAATTACTATACTCACTACTCTTAGTATTATCAATCTAACTCATATTATTAGCCATATTATGGTTATATTATCGATAGAACGACAATTACTATACTTATTACTGTTATTATTATCAATCTAACTCATATTATTAGCCATATTATGCTTAAATGATCGATAGAACTACAATTACTATACTCATTACTCTTATTATTATCAATCTAACTCATATTATTAGCCATATTATGCTTATATGATCGATAGACCTACAATTACTATACTCATTACTCTTATTATTATCAATCCAACTCATATTATTACCCGTATTATGCTGATATGATCGATAGAACGACATTCACTATACTTATTACACTCACTATTATCAATCTAACTCATATTATTAACCATATTATGCAGATATGATCGATAGAACGACAATTACTATACTTATTACTCTTATTATTATCATTCTAACTCATATTATTAACCATATTATGCAGATATGATCGATAGAACTACAATTACTATACTCATTACTCTTATTATTATCAATCTAACTCATATTATTAGCCATATTATGCAGATATGATCGATAGAACGACAATTACTATACTTATTACTCTTATTATTATCAATCTAACTCATATTATTAGCCATATTGTGCTTATATGATCGATAGAACGACAATTACTATACTTATTACTCTTATTATTATAAATCTAACTCATAT
Organism: Megachile rotundata; assembly: GCF_050947335.1. Taxonomy (NCBI): domain Eukaryota; kingdom Metazoa; phylum Arthropoda; class Insecta; order Hymenoptera; family Megachilidae; genus Megachile; species Megachile rotundata. The sequence goes on along the minus strand of NW_027473731.1, from coordinate 51,333 downwards.
TATTACCCATATTATGCTGATATGATCGATAGAACGACATTCACTATACTTATTACACTCACTATTATCAATCTAACTCATATTATTAACCATATTATGCAGATATGATCGATAGAACGACAATTACTATACTTATTACTCTTATTATTATCAATCTAACTCATATTATTAGCCATATTATGCTTATATGATCGATAGAACGACAAATACTATACTTATTACTCTTATTATTATCAATCTAACTCTTATTATTAGCCATATTATGCTTATATGATCGATAGAACGAGAATTACTATACTCACTACTCTTAGTATTATCAATCTAACTCATATTATTAGCCATATTATGATTATATTATCGATAGAACGACAATTACTATACTTATTACTGTTATTATTATCAATCTAACTCATATTATTAGCCATATTATGCTTAAATGATCGATAGATCTACAATTACTATACTCATTACTCTTATTATTATCAATCTAACTCGTATTATTAGCCATATTATGCTTACATGATCGATAGAACGACAAATACTATACTTATTACTCTTATTATTATCAATCTAACTCATATTACTAGCCATATTATGCTTATATGATCGATAGAATGAGAATTACTGTACTCACTACTCTTAGTATTATCACTCTAACTCATATTATTAGCCATATTATGCTTATATGATCGATAGAACGACAAATACTATACTTATTACTCTTATTATTATCATCTAACTCTTATTAATTAGCCATATTATGCTTATATGATCGATAGAACGAGAATTACTATACTCACTACTCTTAGTATTATCAATCTAACTCATATTATTAGCCATATTATGATTATATTATCGATAGAACGACAATTACTATACTTATTACTGTTATTATTATCAATCTAACTCATATTATTAGCCATATTATGCTTAAATGATCGATAGATCTACAATTACTATACTCATTACTCTTATTATTATCAATCTAACTCGTATTATTAGCCATATTATGCTTACATGATCGATAGAACGACAAATACTATACTTATTACTCTTATTATTATCAATCTAACTCATATTACTAGCCATATTATGCTTATATGATCGATAGAATGAGAATTACTGTACTCACTACTCTTAGTATTATCACTCTAACTCATATTATTAGGCATATTATGCTTATATGATCGATAGAACGACAAATACTATACTTATTACTCTTATTATTATCAATCTAACTCTTATTATTAGCCATATTATGCTTATATGATCGATAGAACGAGAATTACTATACTCACTACTCTTAGTATTATCAATCTAACTCATATTATTAGCCATATTATGGTTATATTATCGATAGAACGACAATTACTATACTTATTACTGTTATTATTATCAATCTAACTCATATTATTAGCCATATTATGCTTAAATGATCGATAGAACTACAATTACTATACTCATTACTCTTATTATTATCAATCTAACTCATATTATTAGCCATATTATGCTTATATGATCGATAGACCTACAATTACTATACTCATTACTCTTATTATTATCAATCTAACTCATATTATTAGCCATATTATGCTTATATGATCGATAGACCTACAATTACTATACTCATTACTCTTATTATTATCAATCCAACTCATATTATTACCCGTATTATGCTGATATGATCGATAGAACGACATTCACTATACTTATTACACTCACTATTATCAATCTAACTCATATTATTAACCATATTATGCAGATATGATCGATAGAACGACAATTACTATACTTATTACTCTTATTATTATCAATCTAACTCATATTACTAGCCATATTATGCTTATATGATCGATAGAATGAGAATTACTGTACTCACTACTCTTAGTATTATCACTCTAACTCATATTATTAGGCATATTATGCTTATATGATCGAGAGAACGACAATTACTATACTTATTACTCTTATTTTTATCAATCTAACTCATATTATTAACCATATTATGCTTATATGATCGATAGAACGAGAATTACTATACTCACTACTCTTAGTATTATCAATCTAACTCATATTATTAGCCATATTATGATTATATTATCGATAGAACGACAATTACTATACTTATTACTGTTATTATTATCAATCTAACTCATATTATTAGCCATATTATGCTTAAACGATCGATAGATCTACAATTACTATACTCATTACTCTTATTATTATCAATCTAACTCGTATTATTAGCCATATTATGCTTACATGATCGATAGAACGACAAATACTATACTTATTACTCTTATTATTATCAATCTAACTCTTATTATTAGCCATATTATGCTTATATGATCGATAGAACGAGAATTACTATACTCACTACTCTTAGTATTATCAATCTAACTCATATTATTAGCCATATTATGATTATATTATCGATAGAACGACAATTACTATACTTATTACTGTTATTATTATCAATCTAACTCATATTATTAGCCATATTATGCTTAAATGATCGATAGATCTACAATTACTATACTCATTACTCTTATTATTATCAATCTAACTCGTATTATTAGCCATATTATGCTTACATGTTCGATAGAACGACAAATACTATACTTATTACTCTTATTATTATCAATCTAACTCATATTACTAGCCATATTATGCTTATATGATCGATAGAATGAGAATTACTGTACTCACTACTCTTAGTATTATCACTCTAACTCATATTATTAGGCATATTATGCTTATATGATCGAGAGAACGACAATTACTATACTTATTACTCTTATTTTTATCAATCTAACTCATATTATTAGCCATATTATGCTTATATGATCGATAGAACGAGAATTACTATACTCACTACTCTTAGTATTATCAATCTAACTCATATTATTAGCCATATTATGGTTATATTATCGATAGAACGACAATTACTATACTTATTACTGTTATTATTATCAATCTAACTCATATTATTAGCCATATTATGCTTAAATGATCGATAGAACTACAATTACTATACTCATTACTCTTATTATTATCAATCTAACTCATATTATTAGCCATATTATGCTTATATGATCGATAGACCTACAATTACTATACTCATTACTCTTATTATTATCAATCCAACTCATATTATTACCCGTATTATGCTGATATGATCGATAGAACGACATTCACTATACTTATTACACTCACTATTATCAATCTAACTCATATTATTAACCATATTATGCAGATATGATCGATAGGACGACAATTACTATACTTATTACTCTTATTATTATCATCCTAACTCATATTATTAACCATATTATGCAGATATGATCGATAGAACTACAATTACTATACTCATTACTCTTATTATTATCAATCTAACTCATATTATTAGCCATATTATGCAGATATGATCGATAGAACGACAATTACTATACTTATTACTCTTATTATTATCAATCTAACTCATATTATTAGCCATATTGTGCTTATATGATCGATAGAACGACAATTACTATACTTATTACTCTTATTATTATAAATCTAACTCATATTATTACCCATATTATGCTGATATGATCGATAGAACGACATTCACTATACTTATTACACTCACTATTATCAATCTAACTCATATTATTAACCATATTATGCAGATATGATCGATAGAACGACAATTACTATACTTATTACTCTTATTATTATCAATCTAACTCATATTATTAGCCATATTATGCTTATATGATCGATAGAACGACAAATACTATACTTATTACTCTTATTATTATCAATCTAACTCTTATTATTAGCCATATTATGCTTATATGATCGATAGAACGAGAATTACTATACTCACTACTCTTAGTATTATCAATCTAACTCATATTATTAGCCATATTATGATTATATTATCGATAGAACGACAATTACTACACTTATTACTGTTATTATTATCAATCTAACTCATATTATTAGCCATATTATGCTTAAATGATCGATAGATCTACAATTACTATACTCATTACTCTTATTATTATCAATCTAACTCGTATTATTAGCCATATTATGCTTACATGATCGATAGAACGACAAATACTATACTTATTACTCTTATTATTATCAATCTAACTCATATTATTAGCCATATTATGCTTATATGATCGATAGAACGAGAATTACTATACTTATTACTCTTATTATTATCAATCTAACTCATATTATTAGCCATATTGTGCTTATATGATCGATAGAACGACAATTACTATACTTATTACTCTTATTATTATAAATCTAACTCATATTATTACCCATATTATGCTGATATGATCGATAGAACGACATTCACTGTACTTATTACACTCACTATTATCAATCTAACTCATATTATTAACCATATTATGCAGATATGATCGATAGAACGACAATTACTATACTTATTACTCTTATTATTATCATTCTAACTCATATTATTAACCGTATTATGCAGATATGATCGATAGAACTACAATTACTATACTCATTACTCTTATTATTATCAATCTAACTCATATTATTAGCCATATTATGCTTATATGATCGATAGAACGACAATTACTATACTCACTACTCTTAGTATTATCAATCTAACTCATATTATTAGCCATATTATGCTTATATTATCGATAGAACGACAATTACTATACTTCTTACTGTTATTATTATCAATCTAACTCATATTATTAGCCATATTATGCTTATATGATCGATAGTACGACAATTACTATACACATTGCTCTTATTATTATCAATCTAACTCATATTATTAACCATATTATGCAATTATGATCGACAGAACGACAATTACTATACTTATTACACTTATTATTATTAATCTAACTCATATTATTAGCCATATTATGCTTATATGATCGATAGAACGAGAATTACTATACTCACTACTCTTAGTATTATCAATCTAACTCATATTATTAGCCATATTATGCTTATATGATCGATAGAACGACAATTACTATACTTATTACTCTTATTATTATCAATCTAACTCATATTATTAGCCATATTATGCTTATATGATCGATAGAACGAGAATTACTATACTCACTACTCTTAGTATTATCAATCTAACTCATATTATTAGCCATATTATGCTTATATTATCGATAGAACGACAATTACTTTACTTATTACTCTTATTATTATCAATCTAACTCATATTATTAACCATATTATGCAGATATGATCGATAGAACTACAATTACTATACTCATTACTCTTATTATTATCAATCTAACTCATATTATTAGCCATATTATGCTTAAATGATCGATAGAACGACAATTACTGTACTTATTACTCTTATTATTATCAATCTAACTCGTATTATTAGCCATATTATGCTTATATGATCGATAGAACGACAAATACTATACTTATTACTCTTATTATTATCAATCTAACTCATATTATTAGCCATATTATGCTTATATGATCGATAGAACGACAATTACTATACTCACTACTCTTAGTGTTATCAATCTAACTCATATTATTAGCCATATTATGCTTATATTATCGATAGAACGACAATTACTATACTTATTACTGTTATTATTATCAATCTAACTCATATTATTAGCCATATTATGCTTATATGATCGATAGAATGAGAATTACTATACTCACTACTCTTAGTATTATCACTCTGACTCATATTATTAACCATATTATGCCGATATGATCGACAGAACTACAATTACTATACTCATTACTCTTATTATTATCAATCTAACTCATATTATTAGCCATATTATGCTTATATGATCGATAGAATGAGAATTACTATACTCACCACTCTTAGTATCATCACTCTAACTCATATTATTAGCCTTATTATGCTTATATGATCCATAGAACGACAATTACCGTAGTTATTACTCTTATTATTATCAATCTAACTCATATTATTAGCCATATTATGCTTATATGATCGATAGAACGAGAATTACTATACTCACTACTCTTAGTATTATCAATCTAACTCATATTATTAGCCTTATTATGCTTATATGATCGATAGAACGACAATTACTATACTTATTACTCTTATTATTATCAATCTAACTCATAGTATTAGCCATATTATGCTTATATGATCGATAGAACGAGAATTACTATACTCACTACTCTTAGTATTATCAATCTAACTCATATTATTAGCCATATTATGCTTATATTATCGATAGAACGACAATTACTATACTTATTACTGTTATTATTATCAATCTGACTCATATTATTACCCATATTATGCCTAAATGATCGATAGAACGACAATTACTATACTTATTACTCTTATTATTATCAATCTAACTCATATTATTAGCCATATTATGCTTATATGATCGATAGAACGACAAATACTATACTTATTACTCTTATTATTATCAATCTAACTCATATTATTAGCCATATTATGCTTATATGATCGATAGAATGACAATTACTATACTTATTACTGTTATTATTATGAATCTGACTCATATTATTAGCCATATTATGCTTATATGATCGATAGACCTACAATTACTATACTCATTACTCTTATTATTATCAATCCAACTCATATTATTACCCGTATTATGCTGATATGATCGATAGAACGACATTCACTATACTTATTACACTCACTATTATCAATCTAACTCATATTATTAGCCATATTATGCTTAAATGATCGATAGATCTACAATTACTATACTCATTACTCTTATTATTATCAATCTAACTCATATTATTAGCCATATTATGCTTATATGATCGATAGAACGAGAATTACTATACTCACTACTCTTAGTATTATCAATCTAACTCATATTATTAGCCATATTATGCTTATATGATCGACAGAACGACAATTACTATACTTATTACTCTTATTATTATCAATCTAACTCATATTATTAGCCATATTATGCTTATATGATCGATAGAACGAGAACTACTATACTCACTACTCTTAGTATTATCAATCTAACTCATATTATTAGCCATATTATGCTTATATTATCGATAGAACGACAATTACTATACTTATTACTGTTATTATTATCAATCTGACTCATATTATTACCCATATTATGCTTAAATGATCGATAGAACGACAATTACTATACTTATTACTCTTATTATTATCAATCTAACTCATATTATTAGCCATATTATGCTTATATGATCGATAGAACGAGAATTACTATACTCACTACTCTTAGTATTATCAATCTAACTCATATTATTAGCCTTATTATGCTTATATGATCGATAGAACGACAATTACTATACTTATTACTCTTATTATTATCAATCTAACTCATATTATTAGCCATATTATGCTTATATGATCGATAGAACGAGAATTACTATACTCACTACTCTTAGTATTATCAATCTAACTCATATTATTAGCCATATTATGCTTATATTATCGATAGAACGACAATTACTATACTTATTACTGTTATTATTATCAATCTAACTCATATTATTAGCCATATTATGCTTAAATGATCGATAGAATGAGAATTACTGTACTCACTACTCTTAGTATTATCAATCTAACTCATATTATTAGCCATATTATGCTTATATGATCGATAGAACGACAATTACTATACTTATTACTGTTATTATTATGAATCTGACTCATATTATTAGCCATATTATGCTTATATGATCGATAGACCTACAATTACTATACTCATTACTCTTATTATTATCAATCTAACTCATATTATTAGCCATATTATGCTTATATGATCGATAGAACGAGAATTACTATACTCACTACTCTTAGTATTATCAATCTAACTCATATTATTAGCCTTATTATGCTTATATGATCGATAGAACGACAATTACTATACTTATTACTCTTATTATTATCAATCTAACTCATAGTATTAGCCATATTATGCTTATATGATCGATAGAACGAGAATTACTATACTCACTACTCTTAGTATTATCAATCTAACTCATATTATTAGCCATATTATGCTTATATTATCGATAGAACGACAATTACTATACTTATTACTGTTATTATTATCAATCTGACTCATATTATTACCCATATTATGCCTAAATGATCGATAGAACGACAATTACTATACTTATTACTCTTATTATTATCAATCTAACTCATATTATTAGCCATATTATGCTTATATGATCGATAGAACGACAAATACTATACTTATTACTCTTATTATTATCAATCTAACTCATATTATTAGCCATATTATGCTTATATGATCGATAGAATGACAATTACTATACTTATTACTGTTATTATTATGAATCTGACTCATATTATTAGCCATATTATGCTTATATGATCGATAGACCTACAATTACTATACTCATTACTCTTATTATTATCAATCCAACTCATATTATTACCCGTATTATGCTGATATGATCGATAGAACGACATTCACTATACTTATTACACTCACTATTATCAATCTAACTCATATTATTAGCCATATTATGCTTAAATGATCGATAGATCTACAATTACTATACTCATTACTCTTATTATTATCAATCTAACTCATATTATTAGCCATATTATGCTTATATGATCGATAGAACGAGAATTACTATACTCACTACTCTTAGTATTATCAATCTAACTCATATTATTAGCCATATTATGCTTATATGATCGACAGAACGTCAATTACTATACTTATTACTCTTATTATTATCAATCTAACTCATATTATTAGCCATATTATGCTTATATGATCGATAGAACGAGAACTACTATACTCACTACTCTTAGTATTATCAATCTAACTCATATTATTAGCCATATTATGCTTATATTATCGATAGAACGACAACTACTATACTTATTACTGTTATTATTATCAATCTGACTCATATTATTACCCATATTATGCTTAAATGATCGATAGAACGACAATTACTATACTTATTACTCTTATTATTATCAATCTAACTCATATTATTAGCCATATTATGCTTATATGATCGATAGAACGAGAATTACTATACTCACTACTCTTAGTATTATCAATCTAACACATATTATTAGCCTTATTATGCTTATATGATCGATAGAACGACAATTACTATACTTATTACTCTTATTATTATCAATCTAACTCATAGTATTAGCCATATTATGCTTATATGATCGATAGAACGAGAATTACTATACTCACTACTCTTAGTATTATCAATCTAACTCATATTATTAGCCATATTATGCTTATATTATCGATAGAACGACAATTACTATACTTATTACTGTTATTATTATCAATCTGACTCATATTATTACCCATATTATGCCTAAATGATCGATAGAACGACAATTACTATACTTATTACTCTTATTATTATCAATCTAACTCATATTATTAGCCATATTATGCTTATATGATCGATAGAACGACAAATACTATACTTATTACTCTTATTATTATCAATCTAACTCATATTATTAGCCATATTATGCTTATATGATCGATAGAATGACAATTACTATACTTATTACTGTTATTATTATGAATCTGACTCATATTATTAGCCATATTATGCTTATATGATCGATAGACCTACAATTACTATACTCATTACTCTTATTATTATCAATCCAACTCATATTATTACCCGTATTATGCTGATATGATCGATAGAACGACATTCACTATACTTATTACACTCACTATTATCAATCTAACTCATATTATTAGCCATATTATGCTTAAATGATCGATAGATCTACAATTACTATACTCATTACTCTTATTATTATCAATCTAACTCATATTATTAGCCATATTATGCTTATATGATCGATAGAACGAGAATTACTATACTCACTACTCTTAGTATTATCAATCTAACTCATATTATTAGCCATATTATGCTTATATGATCGACAGAACGACAATTACTATACTTATTACTCTTATTATTATCAATCTAACTCATATTATTAGCCATATTATGCTTATATGATCGATAGAACGAGAACTACTATACTCACTACTCTTAGTATTATCAATCTAACTCATATTATTAGCCATATTATGCTTATATTATCGATAGAACGACAATTACTATACTTATTACTGTTATTATTATCAATCTGACTCATATTATTACCCATATTATGCTTAAATGATCGATAGAACGACAATTACTATACTTATTACTCTTATTATTATCAATCTAACTCATATTATTAGCCATATTATGCTTATATGATCGATAGAACGAGAATTACTATACTCACTACTCTTAGTATTATCAATCTAACTCATATTATTAGCCTTATTATGCTTATATGATCGATAGAACGACAATTACTATACTTATTACTCTTATTATTATCAATCTAACTCATATTATTAGCCATATTATGCTTATATGATCGATAGAACGAGAATTACTATACTCACTACTCTTAGTATTATCAATCTAACTCATATTATTAGCCATATTATGCTTATATTATCGATAGAACGACAATTACTATACTTATTACTGTTATTATTATCAATCTAACTCATATTATTAGCCATATTATGCTTAAATGATCGATAGAATGAGAATTACTGTACTCACTACTCTTAGTATTATCAATCTAACTCATATTATTAGCCATATTATGCTTATATGATCGATAGAACGACAATTACTATACTTATTACTGTTATTATTATGAATCTGACTCATATTATTAGCCATATTATGCTTATATGATCGATAGACCTACAATTACTATACTCATTACTCTTATTATTATCAATCTAACTCATATTATTAGCCATATTATGCTTATATGATCGATAGAACGAGAATTACTATACTCACTACTCTTAGTATTATCAATCTAACTCATATTATTAGCCTTATTATGCTTATATGATCGATAGAACGACAATTACTATACTTATTACTCTTATTATTATCAATCTAACTCATAGTATTAGCCATATTATGCTTATATGATCGATAGAACGAGAATTACTATACTCACTACTCTTAGTATTATCAATCTAACTCATATTATTAGCCATATTATGCTTATATTATCGATAGAACGACAATTACTATACTTATTACTGTTATTATTATCAATCTGACTCATATTATTACCCATATTATGCCTAAATGATCGATAGAACGACAATTACTATACTTATTACTCTTATTATTATCAATCTAACTCATATTATTAGCCATATTATGCTTATATGATCGATAGAACGACAAATACTATACTTATTACTCTTATTATTATCAATCTAACTCATATTATTAGCCATATTATGCTTATATGATCGATAGAATGACAATTACTATACTTATTACTGTTATTATTATGAATCTGACTCATATTATTAGCCATATTATGCTTATATGATCGATAGACCTACAATTACTATACTCATTACTCTTATTATTATCAATCCAACTCATATTATTACCCGTATTATGCTGATATGATCGATAGAACGACATTCACTATACTTATTACACTCACTATTATCAATCTAACTCATATTATTAGCCATATTATGCTTAAATGATCGATAGATCTACAATTACTATACTCATTACTCTTATTATTATCAATCTAACTCATATTATTAGCCATATTATGCTTATATGATCGATAGAACGAGAATTACTATACTCACTACTCTTAGTATTATCAATCTAACTCATATTATTAGCCATATTATGCTTATATGATCGACAGAACGACAATTACTATACTTATTACTCTTATTATTATCAATCTAACTCATATTATTAGCCATATTATGCTTATATGATCGATAGAACGAGAACTACTATACTCACTACTCTTAGTATTATCAATCTAACTCATATTATTAGCCATATTATGCTTATATTATCGATAGAACGACAATTACTATACTTATTACTGTTATTATTATCAATCTGACTCATATTATTACCCATATTATGCTTAAATGATCGATAGAACGACAATTACTATACTTATTACTCTTATTATTATCAATCTAACTCATATTATTAGCCATATTATGCTTATATGATCGATAGAACGAGAATTACTATACTCACTACTCTTAGTATTATCAATCTAACTCATATTATTAGCCTTATTATGCTTATATGATCGATAGAACGACAATTACTATACTTATTACTCTTATTATTATCAATCTAACTCATATTATTAGCCATATTATGCTTATATGATCGATAGAACGAGAATTACTATACTCACTACTCTTAGTATTATCAATCTAACTCATATTATTAGCCATATTATGCTTATATTATCGATAGAACGACAATTACTATACTTATTACTGTTATTATTATCAATCTGACTCATATTATTACCCATATTATGCTTAAATGATCGATAGAACGACAATTACTATACTTATTACTCTTATTATTATCAATCTAACTCATATTATTAGCCATATTATGCTTATATTATCAATAGAACGACAATTACTATACTTATTACTGTTATTATTATCAATCTAACTCATATTATTAGCCATATTATGCTTAGGTGATCGATAGAATGAGAATTACTATACTCACTACTCTTAGTATTATCACTCTAACTCATATTATTAACCATGTTATGCCGATATGATCGACAGAACTACAATTACTATACTCATTACTCTTATTATTATCAATCTAACTCATATTATTAGCCATATTATGCTTATATGATCGATAGAATGAGAATTACTATACTCACCACTCTTAGTATTATCACTCACTCTCACATTATTAGCCTTATTATGCTTATATGATCCAAAGAACGACAATTACTATACTTATTACTCTTATTATTATCAATCTAACTCATATTATTAGCCATATTATGCTTATATGATCGATAGAATGAGAATTACTATACTCACTACTCTTAGTATTATCACTCTAACTCATATTATTAACCATGTTATGCCGATATGATCGACAGAACTACAATTACTATACTCATTACTCTTATTATTATCAATCTAACTCATATTATTAGCCATATTATGCTTATATGATCGATAGAATGGGAATTACTATACTCACCACTCTTAGTATTATCACTCTAACTCACATTATTAGCCTTATTATGCTTATATGATCCATAGAACGACAATTACCGTAGTTATTACTCTTATTATTATCAATCTAACTCATATTACTAGCCATATTACGCTTATATGATCGATAGAACGAGAATTACTATACTCACTACTCTTAGTATTATCAGTCTAACTCATATTATTAGCCATATTATGGTTATATTATCGATAGAACGACAATTACTATACTTATTACTGTTATTATTATCAATCTAACTCATATTATTAGCCATATTATGCTTAAATGATCGATAGAATGAGAATTACTGTACTCACCACTCTTAGTATTATCAATCTAACTCATATTATTAGCCATATTATGCTTATATGATCGATAGAACGACAATTACTATACTTATTACTGTTATTATTATGAATCTGACTCATATTATTAGCCATATTATGCTTATATGATCGATAGACCTACAATTACTATACTCATTACTCTTATTATTATCAATCCAACTCATATTATTACCCGTATTATGCTGATATGATCGATAGAACGACATTCACTATACTTATTACACTCACTATTATCAATCTAACTCATATTATTAACCATATTATGCAGATATGATCGATAGAACGACAATTACTATACTTATTACTCTTATTATTATCATTCTAACTCATATTATTAACCATATTATGCAGATATGATCGATAGAACTACAATTACTATACTCATTTCTCTTATTATTATCAATCTAACTCATATTATTAGCCATATTATGCTTATATTATCGATAGAACGACAATTACTATACTTATTACTGTTATTATTATCAATCTGACTCATATTATTACCCATATTATGCTTAAATGATCGATAGAACGACAATTACTATACTTATTACTGTTATTATTATCAATCTAACTCATATTATTAGCCATATTATGCTTAAATGATCGATAGATCTACAATTACTATACTCATTACTCTTATTATTATCAATCTAACTCATATTATTAGCCATATTATGCTTATATGATCGATAGAACGAGAATTACTATACTCACTACTCTTAGTATTATCAATCTAACTCATATTATTAGCCTTATTATGCTTATATGATCGATAGAACGACAATTACAATACTTATTACTCTTATTATTGTCAAACTAACTCATAGTATTAGCCATATTATGCTTATATGATCGATAGAACGAGAATTACTATACTCACTACTCTTAGTATTATCAATCTAACTCATATTATTAGCAATATTATGCTTATATTATCGATAGAACGACAATTACTATACTTATTACTGTTATTATTATCAATCTGACTCATATTATTACCCATATTATGCTTAAATGATCGATAGAACGACAATTACTATACTTATTACTCTTATTATTATCAATCTAACTCATATTATTAGCCATATTATGCTTATATGATCGATAGAACGACAATTACTATACTTATTACTCTTATTATTATCAATCTAACTCATATTATTAGCCATATTATGCTTATATGATCGATAGAACGAGAATTACTATACTCACTACTCTTAGTATTATCAATCTAACTCATATTATTAGCCATATTATGCTTATATTATCGATAGAACGACAATTACTTTACTTATTACTCATATTATTATCAATCTAACTCATATTATTAACCATATTATGCAGATATGATCGATAGAACTACAATTACTATACTCATTACTCTTATTATTATCAATCTAACTCATATTATTAGCCATATTATGCTTAAATGATCGATAGAACGACAATTACTGTACTTATTACTCTTATTATTATCAATCTAACTCGTATTATTAGCCATATTATGCTTATATGATCGATAGAACGACAAATACTATACTTATTACTCTTATTATTATCAATCTAACTCATATTATTAGCCATATTATGCTTATATGATCGATAGAACGACAATTACTATACTCACTACTCTTAGTGTTATCAATCTAACTCATATTATTAGCCATATTATGCTTATATTATCGATAGAACGACAATTACTATACTTATTACTGTTATTATTATCAATCTAACTCATATTATTAGCCATATTATGCTTATATGATCGATAGAATGAGAATTACTATACTCACTACTCTTAGTATTATCACTCTGACTCATATTATTAACCATATTATGCCGATATGATCGACAGAACTACAATTACTATACTCATTACTCTTATTATTATCAATCTAACTCATATTATTAGCCATATTATGCTTATATGATCGATAGAATGAGAATTACTATACTCACCACTCTTAGTATCATCACTCTAACTCATATTATTAGCCTTATTATGCTTATATGATCCATAGAACGACAATTACCGTAGTTATTACTCTTATTATTATCAATCTAACTCATATTATTAGCCATATTATGCTTATATGATCGATAGAACGAGAATTACTATACTCACTACTCTTAGTATTATCAATGTAACTCATATTATTAGCCATATTATGGTTATATTATCGATAGAACGACAATTACTATACTTATTACTGTTATTATTATCAATCTAACTCATATTATTAGCCATATTATGCTTAAATGATCGATAGAATGAGAATTACTGTACTCACTACTCTTAGTATTATCAATCTAACTCATATTATTAGCCATATTATGCTTATATGATCGATAGAACGACAATTACTATACTTATTACTGTTATTATTATGAATCTGACTCATATTATTAGCCATATTATGCTTATATGATCGATAGACCTACAATTACTATACTCATTACTCTTATTATTATCAATCTAACTCATATTATTAGCCATATTATGCTTATATGATCGATAGAACGAGAATTACTATACTCACTACTCTTAGTATTATCAATCTAACTCATATTATTAGCCTTATTATGCTTATATGATCGATAGAACGACAATTACTATACTTATTACTCTTATTATTATCAATCTAACTCATAGTATTAGCCATATTATGCTTATATGATCGATAGAACGAGAATTACTATACTCACTACTCTTAGTATTATCAATCTAACTCATATTATTAGCCATATTATGCTTATATTATCGATAGAACGACAATTACTATACTTATTACTGTTATTATTATCAATCTGACTCATATTATTACCCATATTATGCCTAAATGATCGATAGAACGACAATTACTATACTTATTACTCTTATTATTATCAATCTAACTCATATTATTAGCCATATTATGCTTATATGATCGATAGAACGACAAATACTATACTTATTACTCTTATTATTATCAATCTAACTCATATTATTAGCCATATTATGCTTATATGATCGATAGAATGACAATTACTATACTTATTACTGTTATTATTATGAATCTGACTCATATTATTAGCCATATTATGCTTATATGATCGATAGACCTACAATTACTATACTCATTACTCTTATTATTATCAATCCAACTCATATTATTACCCGTATTATGCTGATATGATCGATAGAACGACATTCACTATACTTATTACACTCACTATTATCAATCTAACTCATATTATTAGCCATATTATGCTTAAATGATCGATAGATCTACAATTACTATACTCATTACTCTTATTATTATCAATCTAACTCATATTATTAGCCATATTATGCTTATATGATCGATAGAACGAGAATTACTATACTCACTACTCTTAGTATTATCAATCTAACTCATATTATTAGCCATATTATGCTTATATGATCGACAGAACGACAATTACTATACTTATTACTCTTATTATTATCAATCTAACTCATATTATTAGCCATATTATGCTTATATGATCGATAGAACGAGAACTACTATACTCACTACTCTTAGTATTATCAATCTAACTCATATTATTAGCCATATTATGCTTATATTATCGATAGAACGACATATACTATACTTATTACTGTTATTATTATCAATCTGACTCATATTATTACCCATATTATGCTTAAATGGTCGATAGAACGACAATTACTATACTTATTACTCTTATTATTATCAATCTAACTCATATTATTAGCCATATTATGCTTATATGATCGATAGAACGAGAATTACTATACTCACTACTCTTAGTATTATCAATCTAACTCATATTATTAGCCTTATTATGCTTATATGATCGATAGAACGACAATTACTATACTTATTACTCTTATTATTATCAATCTAACTCATATTATTAGCCATATTATGCTTATATGATCGATAGAACGAGAATTACTATACTCACTACTCTTAGTATTATCAATCTAACTCATATTATTAGCCATATTATGCTTATATTATCGATAGAACGACAATTACTATACTTATTACTGTTATTATTATCAATCTGACTCATATTATTACCCATATTATGCTTAAATGATCGATAGAACGACAATTACTATACTTATTACTCTTATTATTATCAATCTAACTCATATTATTAGCCATATTATGCTTATATTATCAATAGAACGACAATTACTATACTTATTACTGTTATTATTATCAATCTAACTCATATTATTAGCCATATTATGCTTAGGTGATCGATAGAATGAGAATTACTATACTCACTACTCTTAGTATTATCACTCTAACTCATATTATTAACCATGTTATGCCGATATGATCGACAGAACTACAATTACTATACTCATTACTCTTATTATTATCAATCTAACTCATATTATTAGCCATATTATGCTTATATGATCGATAGAATGAGAATTACTATACTCACCACTCTTAGTATTATCACTCTAACTCACATTATTAGCCTTATTATGCTTATATGATCCAAAGAACGACAATTACTATACTTATTACTCTTATTATTATCAATCTAACTCATATTATTAGCCATATTATGCTTATATGATCGATAGAATGAGAATTACTATACTCACTACTCTTAGTATTATCACTCTAACTCATATTATTAACCATGTTATGCCGATATGATCGACAGAACTACAATTACTATACTCATTACTCTTATTATTATCAATCTAACTCATATTACTAGCCATATTACGCTTATATGATCGATAGAACGAGAATTACTATACTCACTACTCTTAGTATTATCAGTCTAACTCATATTATTAGCCATATTATGGTTATATTATCGATAGAACGACAATTACTATACTCATTACTCTTATTATTATCAATCCAACTCATATTATTACCCGTATTATGCTGATATGATCGATAGAACGACATTCACTATACTTATTACACTCACTATTATCAATCTAACTCATATTATTAACCATATTATGCAGATATGATCGATAGAACGACAATTACTATACTTATTACTCTTATTATTATCATTCTAACTCATATTATTAACCATATTATGCAGATATGATCGATAGAACTACAATTACTATACTCATTTCTCTTATTATTATCAATCTAACTCATATTATTAGCCATATTATGCTTATATTATCGATAGAACGACAATTACTATACTTATTACTGTTATTATTATCAATCTGACTCATATTATTACCCATATTATGCTTAAATGATCGATAGAACGACAATTACTATACTTATTACTGGTATTATTATCAATCTAACTCATATTATTAGCCATATTATGCTTAAATGATCGATAGATCTACAATTACTATACTCATTACTCTTATTATTATCAATCTAACTCATATTATTAGCCATATTATGCTTATATGATCGATAGAACGAGAATTACTATACTCACTACTCTTAGTATTATCAATCTAACTCATATTATTAGCCTTATTATGCTTATATGATCGATAGAACGACAATTACAATACTTATTACTCTTATTATTGTCAAACTAACTCATAGTATTAGCCATATTATGCTTATATGATCGATAGAACGAGAATTACTATACTCACTACTCTTAGTATTATCAATCTAACTCATATTATTAGCCATATTATGCTTATATTATCGATAGAACGACAATTACTATACTTATTACTGTTATTATTATCAATCTGACTCATATTATTACCCATATTATGCTTAAATGATCGATAGAACGACAATTACTATACTTATTACTCTTATTATTATCAATCTAACTCATATTATTAGCCATATTATGCTTATATGATCGATAGAACGACAAATACTATACTTATTACTCTTATTATTATCAATCTAACTCATATTATTAGCCATATTATGCTTATATGATCGATAGAATGACAATTACTATACTTATTACTGTTATTATTATGAATCTAACTCATATTATTAGCCATATTATGCTTATATGATCGATAGAACGACAAATACTATACTTATTACTCTTATTATTATCAATCTAACTCTTATTATTAGCCATATTATGCTTATATGATCGATAGAACGAGAATTACTATACTCACTACTCTTAGTATTATCAATCTAACTCATATTATTAGCCATATTATGATTATATTATCGATAGAACGACAATTACTATACTCATTACTGTTATTATTATCAATCTAACTCATATTATTAGCCATATTATGCTTAAATGATCGATAGATCTACAATTACTATTCTCATTACTCTTATTATTATCAATCTAACTCGTATTATTAGCCATATTATGCTTACATGATCGATAGAACGACAAATACTATACTTATTACTCTTATTATTATCAATCTAACTCATATTACTAGCCATATTATGCTTATAAGATCGATAGAATGAGAATTACTGTACTCACTACTCTTAGTATTATCACTCTAACTCATATTATTAGCCATATTATGCTTATATTATCGACAGAACGACAATTACTATACTTATTACTCTTATTATTATCAATCTAACTCATATTATTAACCATATTATGCAGATATGATCGATAGAACTACAATTACTATACACATTACTCTTATTATTATCAATCTAACTCATATTATTAGCCATATTATGCTTAAATGATCGATAGAACGACAATTACTATACATATTACTCTTATTATTATCAATCTAACTCGTATTATTAGCCATATTATGCTTATATGATCGATAGAACGACAAATACTATACTTATTACTCTTATTATTATCAATCTAACTCATATTATTAGCCATATTATGCTTATATGATCGATAGAACGACAATTACTATACTCACTACACTTAGTATTATCAATCTAACTCATATTATTAGCCATATTATGCTTATATTATCGATAGAACGACAATTACTATACTTATTACTCTTATTATTATAAACCTAACTCATATTATTAGCCATATTATGCTTATATGATCGATAGAACGACAATTACTGTACTTATTACTCTTATTATTATCAATCTAACTCATATTATTAGCCATATTATGCTTATATGATCGATAGAACGACAATTACTATACTTATTACTGTTATTATTATCAATCGGACTCATATTATTACCCATATTATGCTTAAATGATCGATAGAAGGACAATTACTATACTTATTACTGTTATTATTATCAATCTAACTCATATTATTAGCCATATTATGCTTAAATGATCGATAGATCTACAATTACTATACTCATTACTCTTATTATTATCAATCTAACTCATATTATTAGCCATATTATGCTTATATGATCGATAGAACGAGAATTACTATACTCACTACTCTTAGTATTATCAATCTAACTCATATTATTAGCCTTATTATGCTTATATTATCGATAGAACGACAATTACTATACTTATTACTCTTATTATTATCAATCTAACTCATATTATTAGCCATATTATGCAGATATGATCGATAGAACGACAATTACTATACTTCTTACACTTATTATTATCAATCTATCTCATATTATTAGCCATATTATGCTTATATGATCGATAGAACGACAATTACTATACTTATTACTGTTATTATTATCAATCTGACTCATATTATTACCCATATTATGCTTAAATGATCGATAGAAGGACAATTACTATACTTATTACTGTTATTATTATCAATCTAACTCATATTATTAGCCATATTATGCTTAAATGATCGATAGATCTACAATTACTATACTCATTACTCTTATTATTATCAATCTAACTCATATTATTAGCCATATTATGCTTATATGATCGATAGAACGACAATTACTATACTTATTACTGTTATTATTATCAATCTGACTCATATTATTAGCCATATTATGCTTATATGATCGAT
The DNA here is from genome assembly GCF_050947335.1 of Megachile rotundata. Lineage (NCBI taxonomy): Eukaryota > Metazoa > Arthropoda > Insecta > Hymenoptera > Megachilidae > Megachile > Megachile rotundata. The sequence continues at coordinate 29,889 of NW_027473731.1, read as the reverse complement.
AGACCTACAATCACTATACTCATTACTCTTATTATTATCAATCCAACTCATATTATTACCCGTATTATGCTGATATGATCGATAGAACGACATTCACTATACTTATTACACTCACTATTATCAATCTAACTCATATTATTAACCATATTATGCAGATATGATCGATAGAACGACAATTACTATACTTATTACTCTTATTATTATCATTCTAACTCATATTATTAACCGTATTATGCAGATATGATCGATAGAACTACAATTACTATACTCATTACTCTTATTATTATCAATCTAACTCATATTATTAGCCATATTATGCTTATATGATCGATAGAACGACAATTACTATACTCACTACTCTTAGTATTATCAATCTAACTCATATTATTAGCCATATTATGCTTATATTATCGATAGAACGACAATTACTATACTTATTACTGTTATTATTATCAATCTAACTCATATTATTAGTCATATTATGCTTATATGATCGATAGTACGACAATTACTATACTCATTGCTCTTATTATTATCAATCTAACTCATATTATTAACCATATTATGCAATTATGATCGACAGAACGACAATTACTATACTTATTACACTTATTATTATCAATCTAACTCATATTATTAGCCATATTATGCTTATATGATCGATAGAACGACAATTACTATACTCATTACTCTTATTATTATCAATCTAACTCATATTATTAGCCATATTATGCTTATATGATCGATAGAACGACAATTACTATACTCACTACTCTTAGTATTATCAATCTAACTCATATTATTAGCCATATTATGCTTATATTATCGATAGAACGACAATTACTATACTTTGTACTGTTATTATTATCAATCTAACTCATATTATTAACCATATTATGCAATTATGATCGACAGAACGACAATTACTATACTTATTACACTTATTATTATCAATCTAACTCATATTATTAGCCATATTATGCTCATATGATCGATAGAACGACAATTGCTATACTCATTACTCTTATTATTATCAATCTAACTCATATTATTAGCCATATTATGCTTATATGATCGATAGAACGACAATTACTATACTCACTACTCTTAGTATTATCAATCTAACTCATATTATTAGCCATATTATGCTTATATTATCGATAGAACGACAATTACTATACTTATTACTGTTATTATTATCAATCTAACTCATATTATTAGCCTTATTATGCTTATATGATCGATAGAACGACAATTACTGTACTTATTACTCTTATTATTATCAATCTAACTCATATTATTAACCATATTATGCAGATATGATCGATAGAACGACAATTACTATACTCATTACTCTTATTATTATCAATCTAACTCATGCTATTAGCCATATTATGGTTATATCATCGATAGAACGACAATTACTATACTCACTACTCTTAGTATTATCAATCTAACTCATATTATTAGCCATATTATGCTTATATTATCGATAGAACGACAATTACTATACTTATTACTGTTATTATTATCAATCTAACTCATATTATTAGCCATATTATGCTTATATGATCGATAGAATGAGAATTACTATACTCACTACTCTTAGTATTATCACTCTAACTCATATTATTAGCCATATTATGCTCATATGATCGAGAGAACGAGAATTACTATACTTATTACTCTTATTATTATCAATCTAACTCATATTATTAGCCATATTATGCTTATATGTTCGATAGAACGACAATTACTATACTTATTACTCTTATTATTATAAACCTAACTCATATTATTAGCCATATTATGCTTATATGATCGATAGAACGACAATTACTGTACTTATTACTCTTATTATTATCAATCTAACTCATATTATTAGCCATATTATGCTTATATGATCGATAGAACGACAATTACTATACTTATTACTGTTATTATTATCAATCGGACTCATATTATTACCCATATTATGCTTAAATGATCGATAGAAGGACAATTACTATACTTATTACTGTTATTATTATCAATCTAACTCATATTATTAGCCATATTATGCTTAAATGATCGATAGATCTACAATTACTATACTCATTACTCTTATTATTATCAATCTAACTCATATTATTAGCCATATTATGCTTATATGATCGATAGAACGAGAACTACTATACTCACTACTCTTAGTATTATCAATCTAACTCATATTATTAGCCTTATTATGCTTATATGATCGATAGAACGACAATTACTATACTTATTACTGTTATTATTATCAATCTGACTCATATTATTACCCATATTATGCTTAAATGATCGATAGAACGACAATTACTATACTTATTACTGTTATTATTATCAATCTAACTCATATTATTAGCCATATTATGCTTAAATGATCGATAGATCTACAATTACTATACTCATTACTCTTATTATTATCAATCTAACTCATTATTAGCCATATTATGCTTATATGATCGATAGAACGAGAATTACTATACTCACTACTCTTAGTATTATCAATCTAACTCATATTATTAGCCTTATTATGCTTATATGATCGATAGAACGACAATTACTATACTTATTACTCTTATTATTATCAATCTAACTCATATTATTAGCCATATTATGCTTATATGATCGATAGAACGAGAATTACTATACTCACTACTCTTAGTATTATCAATCTAACTCATATTATTAGCCATATTATGCTTATATTATCGATAGAACGACAATTACTATACTTATTACTGTTATTATTATCAATCTGACTCATATTATTACCCATATTATGCTTAAATGATCGATAGAACGACAATTACTATACTTATTACTCTTATTATTATCAATCTAACTCATATTATTAGCCATATTATGCTTATATTATCAATAGAACGACAATTACTATACTTATTACTGTTATTATTATCAATCTAACTCATATTATTAGCCATATTATGCTTAGGTGATCGATAGAATGAGAATTACTATACTCACTACTCTTAGTATTATCACTCTAACTCATATTATTAACCATGTTATGCCGATATGATCGACAGAACTACAATTACTATACTCATTACTCTTATTATTATCAATCTAACTCATATTATTAGCCATATTATGCTTATATGATCGATAGAATGAGAATTACTATACTCACCACTCTTAGTATTATCACTCTAACTCACATTATTAGCCTTATTATGCTTATATGATCCAAAGAACGACAATTACTATACTTATTACTCTTATTATTATCAATCTAACTCATATTATTAGCCATATTATGCTTATATGATCGATAGAATGAGAATTACTATACTCACTACTCTTAGTATTATCACTCTAACTCATATTATTAACCATGTTATGCCGATATGATCGACAGAACTACAATTACTATACTCATTACTCTTATTATTATCAATCTAACTCATATTATTAGCCATATTATGCTTATATGATCGATAGAATGGGAATTACTATACTCACCACTCTTAGTATTATCACTCTAACTCACATTATTAGCCTTATTATGCTTATATGATCCATAGAACGACAATTACCGTAGTTATTACTCTTATTATTATCAATCTAACTCATATTACTAGCCATATTACGCTTATATGATCGATAGAACGAGAATTACTATACTCACTACTCTTAGTATTATCAATCTAACTCATATTATTAGCCATATTATGGTTATATTATCGATAGAACGACAATTACTATACTTATTACTGTTATTATTATCAATCTAACTCATATTATTAGCCATATTATGCTTAAATGATCGATAGAATGAGAATTACTGTACTCACCACTCTTAGTATTATCAATCTAACTCATATTATTAGCCATATTATGCTTATATGATCGATAGAACGACAATTACTATACTTATTACTGTTATTATTATGAATCTGACTCATATTATTAGCCATATTATGCTTATATGATCGATAGACCTACAATTACTATACTCATTACTCTTATTATTATCAATCCAACTCATATTATTACCCGTATTATGCTGATATGATCGATAGAACGACATTCACTATACTTATTACACTCACTATTATCAATCTAACTCATATTATTAACCATATTATGCAGATATGATCGATAGAACGACAATTACTATACTTATTACTCTTATTATTATCATTCTAACTCATATTATTAACCATATTATGCAGATATGATCGATAGAACTACAATTACTATACTCATTTCTCTTATTATTATCAATCTAACTCATATTATTAGCCATATTATGCTTATATTATCGATAGAACGACAATTACTATACTTATTACTGTTATTATTATCAATCTGACTCATATTATTACCCATATTATGCTTATATGATCGATAGACCTACAATTACTATACTCATTACTCTTATTATTATCAATCCAACTCATATTATTACCCGTATTATGCTGATATGATCGATAGAACGACATTCACTATACTTATTACACTCACTATTATCAATCTAACTCATATTATTAGCCATATTATGCTTAAATGATCGATAGATCTACAATTACTATACTCATTACTCTTATTATTATCAATCTAACTCATATTATTAGCCATATTATGCTTATATGATCGATAGAACGAGAATTACTATACTCACTACTCTTAGTATTATCAATCTAACTCATATTATTAGCCTCATTATGCTTATATGATCGATAGAACGAGAATTACTCTACTCACTACTCTTAGTATTATCAATCTAACTCATACTATTAGCCATATTATGCTTATATTATCGATAGAACGACAATTACTATACTTATTACTGTTATTATTATCAATCTGACTCATATTATTACCCATATTATGCTTAAATGATCGATAGAACGACAATTACTATACTTATTACTCTTATTATTATCAATCTAACTCATATTATTAGCCATATTATGCTTTTATTATCGATAGAACGACAATTACTATACTTATTACTGTTATTATTATCAATCTAACTTATATTATGAGCCATATTATGCTTATATGATCGATAGAATGAGAATTACTATACTCACTACTCTTAGTATTATCACTCTAACTCATATTATTAACCATGTTATGCCGATATGATCGACAGAACTACAATTACTATACTCATTACTCTTATTATTATCAATCTAACTCATATTATTAGCCATATTATGCTTATATGATCGATAGAATGAGAATTCCTATACTCACCACTCTTAGTATTATCACTCTAACTCACATTATTAGCCTTATTATGCTTATATGATCCATAGAACGGCAATTACCGTAGTTATTACTCTTATTATTATCAATCTAACTCATATTACTAGCCATATTATGCTTATATGATCGATAGAACGAGAATTACTATACTCACTACTCTTAGTATTATCAATCTAACTCATATTATTAGCCATATTATGGTTATATTATCGAGAGAACTACAATTACTATACTTATTACTGTTATTATTATCAATCTAACTCATATTATTAGCCATATTATGCTTAAATGATCGATAGAATGAGAATTACTGTACTCACTACTCTTAGTATTATCAATCTAACTCATATTATTAGCCATATTATGCTTATATGATCGATAGAACGACAATTACTATACTTATTACTGTTATTATTATGAATCTGACTCATATTATTAGCCATATTATGCTTATATGATCGATAGACCTACAATTACTATACTCATTACTCTTATTATTATCAATCCAACTCATATTATTACCCGTATTATGCTGATATGATCGATAGAACGACATTCACTATACTTATTACACTCACTATTATCAATCTAACTCATATTATTAACCATATTATGCAGATATGATCGATAGAACGACAATTACTATACTTATTACTCTTATTATTATCATTCTAACTCATATTATTAACCGTATTATGCAGATATGATCGATAGAACTACAATTACTATACTCATTACTCTTATTATTATCAATCTAACTCATATTATTAGCCATATTATGCTTATATGATCGATAGAACGACAATTACTATACTCACTACTCTTAGTATTATCAATCTAACTCATATTATTAGCCATATTATGCTTATATTATCGATAGAACGACAATTACTATACTTATTACTGTTATTATTATCAATCTAACTCATATTATTAGTCATATTATGCTTATATGATCGATAGTACGACAATTACTATACTCATTGCTCTTATTATTATCAATCTAACTCATATTATTAACCATATTATGCAATTATGATCGACAGAACGACAATTACTGTACTTATTACACTTATTATTATCAATCTAACTCATATTATTAGCCATATTATGCTTATATGATCGATAGAACGACAATTACTATACTCATTACTCTTATTATTATCAATCTAACTCATATTATTAGCCATATTATGCTTATATGATCGATAGAACGACAATTACTATACTCATTACTCTTATTATTATCAATCTAACTCATATTATTAGCCATATTATGCTTAAATGATCGATAGAACGACAATTACTATACATATTACTCTTATTATTATCAATCTAACCCGTATTATTAGCCATATTATGCTTATATGATCGATAGAACGACAAATACTATACTTATTACTCTTATTATTATCAATCTAACTCATATTATTAGCCATATTATGCTTATATGATCGATAGAACGACAATTACTATACTCACTACACTTAGTATTATCAATCTAACTCATATTATTAGCATATTATGCTTATATTATCGATAGAACGACAATTACTATACTTATTACTCTTATTATTATAAACCTAACTCATATTATTAGCCATATTATGCTTATATGATCGATAGAACGACAATTACTGTACTTATTACTCTTATTATTATCAATCTAACTCATATTATTAGCCATATTATGCTTATATGATCGATAGAACGACAATTACTATACTTATTACTGTTATTATTATCAATCGGACTCATATTATTACCCATATTATGCTTAAATGATCGATAGAAGGACAATTACTATACTTATTACTGTTATTATTATCAATCTAACTCATATTATTAGCCATATTATGCTTAAATGATCGATAGATCTACAATTACTATACTCATTACTCTTATTATTATCAATCTAACTCATATTATTAGCCATATTATGCTTATATGATCGATAGAACGAGAATTACTATACTCACTACTCTTAGTATTATCAATCTAACTCATATTATTAGCCTTATTATGCTTATATTATCGATAGAACGACAATTACTATACTTATTACTCTTATTATTATCAATCTAACTCATATTATTAGCCATATTATGCAGATATGATCGATAGAACGACAATTACTATACTTCTTACACTTATTATTATCAATCTATCTCATATTATTAGCCATATTATGCTTATATGATCGATAGAACGACAATTACTATACTTATTACTGTTATTATTATCAATCTGACTCATATTATTACCCATATTATGCTTAAATGATCGATAGAAGGACAATTACTATACTTATTACTGTTATTATTATCAATCTAACTCATATTATTAGCCATATTATGCTTAAATGATCGATAGATCTACAATTACTATACTCATTACTCTTATTATTATCAATCTAACTCATATTATTAGCCATATTATGCTTATATGATCGATAGAACGACAATTACTATACTTATTACTGTTATTATTATCATTCTAACTCGTATTATTAGCCATATTATGCTTATATGATCGATAGAACGACAAATACTATACTTATTACTCTTATTGTTATCAATCTAACTCATATTATTAGCCATATTATGCTTATATGATCGATAGAACGACAATTACTATACTCACTACACTTAGTATTATCAATCTAACTCATATTATTAGCCATATTATGCTTATATTATCGATAGAACGACAATTACTATACTTATTACTCTTATTATTATAAACCTAACTCATATTATTAGCCATATTATGCTTATATGATCGATAGACCTACAATTACTATACTCATTACTCTTATTATTATCAATCCAACTCATATTATTACCCGTATTATGCTTATATGATCGATAGAACGACAATTACTATACTCACTACACTTAGTATTATCAATCTAACTCATATTATTAGCCATATTATGCTTATATTATCGATAGAACGACAATTACTATACTTATTACTGTTTTATTATCAATCTAACTCATATTATTAGCCATATTATGCTTATATGATCGATAGAACGACAATTACTATACTCACTACTCTTAGTATTATCAATCTAACTCATATTATTAGCCATATTATGCTTATATTATCGATAGAACGACAATTACTATACTCACTACTCTTAGTATTATCAATCTAACTCATATTATTAGCCATATTATGCTTATATTATCGATAGAACGACAATTACTATACTTATTACTGTTATTATTATCAATCTAACTCATATTATTAACCATATTATGCAATTATGATCGACAGAACGACAATTACTATACTTATTACACTTATTATTATCAATCTAACTCATATTATTAGCCATATTATGCTTATATGATCGATAGAACGACAATTACTATACTCATTACTCTTATTATTATCAATCTAACTCATATTATTAGCCATATTATGCTTATATGATCGATAGAACGACAATTACTATACTCACTACTCTTAGTATTATCAATCTAACTCATATTATTAGCCATATTATGCTTATATTATCGATAGAACGACAATTACTATACTTATTACTGTTATTATTATCAATCTAACTCATATTATTAGCCTTATTATGCTTATATGATCGATAGAACGACAATTACTGTACTTATTACTCTTATTATTATCAATCTAACTCATATTATTAACCATATTATGCAGATATGATCGATAGAACGACAATTACTATACTCATTACTCTTATTATTATCAATCTAACTCATGCTATTAGCCATATTATGGTTATATCATCGATAGAACGACAATTACTATACTCACTACTCTTAGTATTATCAATCTAACTCATATTATTAGCCATATTATGCTTATATTATCGATAGAACGACAATTACTATACTTATTACTGTTATTATTATCAATCTAACTCATATTATTAGCCATATTATGCTTATATGATCGATAGAATGAGAATTACTATACTCACTACTCTTAGTATTATCACTCTAACTCATATTATTAGCCATATTATGCTCATATGATCGAGAGAACGAGAATTACTATACTTATTACTCTTATTATTATCAATCTAACTCATATTATTAGCCATATTATGCTTATATGTTCGATAGAACGACAATTACTATACTTATTACTCTTATTATTATAAACCTAACTCATATTATTAGCCATATTATGCTTATATGATCGATAGAACGACAATTACTGTACTTATTACTCTTATTATTATCAATCTAACTCATATTATTAGCCATATTATGCTTATATGATCGATAGAACGACAATTACTATACTTATTACTGTTATTATTATCAATCGGACTCATATTATTACCCATATTATGCTTAAATGATCGATAGAAGGACAATTACTATACTTATTACTGTTATTATTATCAATCTAACTCATATTATTAGCCATATTATGCTTAAATGATCGATAGATCTACAATTACTATACTCATTACTCTTATTATTATCAATCTAACTCATATTATTAGCCATATTATGCTTATATGATCGATAGAACGAGAATTACTATACTACACTACTCTTAGTATTATCAATCTAACTCATATTATTAGCCTATTATGCTTATATGATCGATAGAACGACAATTACTATACTTATTACTCTTATTATTATCAATCTAACTCATATTATTAGCCATATTATGCAGATATGATCGATAGAACGACAATTACTATACTTCCTACACATATTATTATCAATCTAACTCATATTATTAGCCATATTATGCTTATATGATCGATAGAACGACAATTACTATACTCATTACTCTTATTATTATCAATCTAACTCATATTATTAGCCATATTATGCTTATATGATCGATAGAACGACAATTACTATACTCACTACTCTTAGTATTATCAATCTAACTCATATTATTAGCCATATTATGCTTATATTATCGAGTAGAACGACAATTACTATACTTATTACTGTTATTATTATCAATCTAACTCATATTATTAACCATATTATGCAATTATGATCGAACAGCGACAATTACTATACTTATTACACTTATTATTATCAATCTAACTCATATTATTAGCCATATTATGCTTATATGATCGATAGAACGACAATTACTATACTCATTACTCTTATTATTATCAATCTAACTCATATTATTAGCCATATTATGCTTAAATGATCGATAGAACGACAATTACTATACTCACTACTCTTAGTATTATCACTCTAACTCATATTATTAGCCATATTATGCTCATATGATCGAGAGAACGAGAATTACTATACTTATTACTCTTATTATTATCAATCTAACTCATATTATTAGCCATATTATGCTTATATGATCGATAGAACGAGAATTACTATACTCACTACTCGTAGTATTATCAATCTAACTCATATTATTAGCCATATTATGCAGATATGATCGATAGAACGACAATTACTATACTTCTTACACTTATTATTATCAATCTAACTCATATTATTAGCCATATTATGCTTATATGATCGATAGAACGACAATTACTATACTTATTACTGTTATTATTATCAATCTGACTCATATTATTACCCATATTATGCTTAAATGATCGATAGAAGGACAATTACTATACTTATTACTGTTATTATTATCAATCTAACTCATATTATTAGCCATATTATGCTTAAATGATCGATAGATCTACAATTACTATACTCATTACTCTTATTATTATCAATCTAACTCATATTATTAGCCATATTATGCTTATATGATCGATAGAACGAGAATTACTATACTCACTACTCTTAGTATTATCAATCTAACTCATATTATTAGCCTTATTATGCTTATATGATCGATAGAACGACAATTACTATACTTATTACTCTTATTATTATCAATCTAACTCATATTATTAGCCATATTATGCTTATATGATCGATAGAACGAGAATTACTATACTCACTACTCTTAGTATTATCAATCTAACTCATATTATTAGCCATATTATGCTTATATTATCGATAGAACGACAATTACTATACTTATTACTGTTATTATTATCAATCTGACTCATATTATTACCCATATTATGCTTAAATGATCGATAGAACGACAATTACTATACTTATTACTCTTATTATTATCAATCTAACTCACATTATTAGCCATATTATGCTTATCTGATCGATAGAACGACAAATACTATACTTATTACTCTTATTATTATCAATCTAACTCTTATTATTAGCCATATTATGCTTATATGATCGATAGAACGAGAATTACTATACTCACTACTCTTAGTATTATCAATCTAACTCATATTATTAGCCATATTATGATTATATTATCGATAGAACGACAATTACTATACTCATTACTGTTATTATTATCAATCTAACTCATATTATTAGCCATATTATGCTTAAATGATCGATAGATCTACAATTACTATTCTCATTACTCTTATTATTATCAATCTAACTCGTATTATTAGCCATATTATGCTTACATGATCGATAGAACGACAAATACTATACTTATTACTCTTATTATTATCAATCTAACTCATATTACTAGCCATATTATGCTTATAAGATCGATAGAATGAGAATTACTGTACTCACTACTCTTAGTATTATCACTCTAACTCATATTATTAGCCATATTATGCTTATATTATCGACAGAACGACAATTACTATACTTATTACTCTTATTATTATCAATCTAACTCATATTATTAACCATATTATGCAGATATGATCGATAGAACTACAATTACTATACTCATTACTCTTATTATTATCAATCTAACTCATATTATTAGCCATATTATGCTTAAATGATCGATAGAACGACAATTACTATACATATTACTCTTATTATTATCAATCTAACTCGTATTATTAGCCATATTATGCTTATATGATCGATAGAACGACAAATACTATACTTATTACTCTTATTATTATCAATCTAACTCATATTATTAGCCATATTATGCTTATATGATCGATAGAACGACAATTACTATACTCACTACACTTAGTATTATCAATCTAACTCATATTATTAGCCATATTATGCTTATATTATCGATAGAACGACAATTACTATACTTATTACTCTTATTATTATAAACCTAACTCATATTATTAGCCATATTATGCTTATATGATCGATAGAACGACAATTACTGAACTTATTACTCTTATTATTATCATTCTAACTCATATTATTAGCCATATTATGCTTATATGATCGATAGAAGGACAATTACTATACTTATTACTGTTATTATTATCAATCTAACTCATATTATTAGCCATATTATGCTTATATGATCGATAGAACGACAATTACTGTACTTATTACTCTTATTATTATCATTCTAACTCATATTATTAGCCATATTATGCTTATATGATCGATAGAAGGACAATTACTATACTTATTACTGTTATTATTATCAATCTAACTCATATTATTAGCCATATTATGCTTAAATGATCGATAGATCAACAATTACTATACTCATTACTCTTATTATTATCAATCTAACTCATATTATTAGCCATATTATGCTTATATGATCGATAGAACGAGAATTACTATACTCACTACTCTTAGTATTATCAATCTAACTCATATTATTAGCCTTATTATGCTTATATGATCGATAGAACGACAATTACTATACTTATTACTCTTATTCTTATCAATCTAACTCATATTATTAGCCATATTATGCAGATATGATCGATAGAACGACAATTACTATACTTCTTACACTTATTATTATCAATCTAACTCATATTATTAGCCATATTATGCTTATATGATCGATAGAACGACAATTACTATACTTATTACTATTATTATTATCAATCTGACTCATATTATTACCCATATTATGCTTAAATGATCGATAGAAGGACAATTACTATACTTATTACTGTTATTAATATCAATCTAACTCATATTATTAGCCATATTATGCTTAAATGATCGATAGATCTACAATTACTATACTCATTACTCTTATTATTATCAATCTAACTCATATTATTAGCCATATTATGCTTATATGATCGATAGAACGAGAATTACTATACTCACTACTCTTAGTATTATCAATCTAACTCATATTATTAGCCATATTATGCTTATATTATCGATAGAACGACAATTACTATACTTATTACTCTTATTATTATCAATCTAACTCTTATTATTAGCCATATTATGCTTATATGATCGATAGAACGAGAATTACTATACTCACTACTCTTAGTATTATCAATCTAACTCATATTATTAGCCATATTATGATTGTATTATCGATAGAACGACAATTACTATACTCATTACTGTTATTATTATCAATCTAACTCATATTATTAGCCATATTATGCTTAAATGATCGATAGATCTACAATTACTATTCTCATTACTCTTATTATTATCAATCTAACTCGTATTATTAGCCATATTATGCTTACATGATCGATAGAACGACAAATACTATACTTATTACTCTTATTATTATCAATCTAACTCATATTACTAGCCATATTATGCTTATAAGATCGATAGAATGAGAATTACTGTACTCACTACTCTTAGTATTATCACTCTAACTCATATTATTAGCCATATTATGCTTATATTATCGACAGAACGACAATTACTATACTTATTACTCATATTATTATCAATCTAACTCATATTATTAACCATATTATGCAGATATGATCGATAGAACTACAATTACTATACTCATTACTCTTATTATTATCAATCTAACTCATATTATTAGCCATATTATGCTTAAATGATCGATAGAACGACAATTACTATACATATTACTCTTATTATTATCAATCTAACTCGTATTATTAGCCATATTATGCTTATATGATCGATAGAACGACAAATACTATACTTATTACTCTTACTATTATCAATCTAACTCATATTATTAGCCATATTATGCTTATATGATCGATAGAATGACAATTACTATACTCACTACACTTAGTATTATCAATCTAACTCATATTATTAGCCATATTATGCTTATATTATCGATAGAACGACAATTACTATACTTATTACTCTTATTATTATAAACCTAACTCATATTATTAGCCATATTATGCTTATATGATCGATAGAACGACAATTACTGTACTTATTACTCTTATTATTATCAATCTAACTCATATTATTAGCCATATTATGCTTATATGATCGATAGAACGACAATTACTATACTTATTACTCTTATTATTATCAATCTAACTCATATTATTAGACATATTGTGCTTATATGAGCGATAGAACTACAATTACTATATTTATTACACTCACTATTATCAATCTAACTCATATTATTAACCATATTATGCAGATATGATCGATAGAACGACAATTACTATACTCATTACTCTTATTATTATAAACCTAACTCATATTATTAGCCATATTATGCTTATATGATCGATAGAACGACAATTACTATACTCACTACACTTAGTATTATCAATCTAACTCATATTATTAGCCATATTATGCTTATATTATCGATAGAACGACAATTACTATACTTATTACTGTTATTATTATCAATCTAACTCATATTATTAGGCATATTATGCTTATATGATCGATAGAATGAGAATTACTATACTCACTACTCTTAGTATTATCACTCTAACTCATATTATTAACCATATTATGCCGATATGATCGACAGAACTACAATTACTATACTCATTACTCTTATTATTAACAATCTAACTCATATTATTAGCCATATTATGCTTATATGATCGATAGAATGAGAATTACTATACTCACCACTCTTAGTATTATCACTCTAACTCACATTATTAGCCTTATTATGCTTATATGATCCATAGAACGACAATTACCGTAGTTATTACTCTTATTATTATCAATCTAACTCATATTATTAGCCATATTATGCTTATATGATCGATAGAATGAGAATTACTATACTCACTACTCTTAGTATTATCACTCTAACTCATATTATTAGCCATATTATGCTCATATGATCGAGAGAACGAGAATTACTGTACTCACTACTCTTAGTATTATCAATCTAACTCATATTATTAACCACATTATGGTTATATGATCGATAGAACTACAATTACTATACTCATTACTCTTATTATTATCAATCCAACTCATGCTATTAGCCATATTATGGTTATATGATCGATATAACGACAATTACTATACTTATTACTCTTATTATTATCAATCTAACTCATATTATTAAACATGTTATGCAGATATGATCGATAGAACGACATTTACTATACTTATTACTCTTATTATTATCAATCTAACTCATATTATTGGCCATATTGTGCTTATATGATCGATAGAACGACAATTACTATACTTATTACTTTTATTATTATCAATCTAACTCATATTATTAACCATATTATGCAGATATGATCGATAGAACGACAATTACTATACTTCTTACACTTATTATTATCAATCTAACTCATATTATTAGCCATATTATGCTTATATGATCGATAGAACGACAATTACTATACTTATTACTGTTATTATTATCAATCTGACTCATATTATTACCCATATTATGCTTAAATGATCGATAGAAGGACAATTACTATACTTATTACTGTTATTATTATCAATCTAACTCATATTATTAGCCATATTATGCTTAAATGATCGATAGATCTACAATTACTATACTCATTACTCTTATTATTATCAATCTAACTCATATTATTAGCCATATTATGCTTATATGATCGATAGAACGAGAATTACTATACTCACTACTCTTAGTATTATCAATCTAACTCATATTATTAGCCTTATTATGCTTATATGATCGATAGAACGACTATTACTATACTTATTACTCTTATTATTATCAATCTAACTCATATTATTAGCCATATTATGCTTATATGATCGATAGAACGAGAATTACTATACTCACTACTCTTAGTATTATCAATCTAACTCATATTATTAGCCATATTATGATTATATTATCGATAGAACGACAATTACTATACTTATTAGTGTTATTATTATCAATCTAACTCATATTATTAGCCATATTATGCTTAAATGATCGATAGATCTACAATTACTATACTCATTACTCTTATTATTATCAATCTAACTAGTATTATAGCCATATTATGCTTACATGATCGATAGAACGACAAATACTATACTTATTACTCTTATTATTATCAATCTAACTCATATTAATAGCCATATTACTGCTTATATGATCGATAGAATGAGAAATTACTGACTCACTACTCTTAGTATTATCACTCCAACCATATTATTAGCCATATTATGCTTATATGACGAGAGAGCGACATTACTATACTTATTACTCTTATTATTATCAATCTAACTCATATATTAGCCATATTATGCTTTATTATCGATAGAACGACAATTACTATACTTATTACTGTTATTATTATCATCTAACTTATATTATGAGCCATATTATGCTTATATGATCGATAGAATGAGAATTACTATACTCACTACTCTTAGTATTATCACTCTAACTCATATTATTAACCATGTTATGCGATATGATCGACAGAACTACAATTACTATACTCATTACTCTTATTATTATCAATCTAACTCATATTATTAGCCATATTATGCTTATATGATCGATAGAATGAGAATTCCTATACTCACCACTCTTAGTATTATCACTCTAACTCACATTATTAGCCTTATTATGCTTATATGATCCATAGAACGGCAATTACCGTAGTTATTACTCTTATTATTATCAATCTAACTCATATTACTAGCCATATTATGCTTATATGATCGATAGAACGAGAATTACTATACTCACTACTCTTAGTATTATCAATCTAACTCATATTATTAGCATATTATGGTTATATTATCGAGAGAACTACAATTACTATACTTATTACTGTTATTATTATCAATCTAACTCATATTATTAGCCATATTATGCTTAAATGATCGATAGAATGAGAATTACTGTACTCACTACTCTCTTAGTATTATCAATCTAACTCATATTATTAGCCATATTATGCTTATATGATCGATAGAACGACAATTAACTATACTTATTACTGTTATTATTATGAATCTGACTCATATTATTAGCCATATATGCTTATATGATCGATAGACCTACAATTACTATACTCATTACTCTTATTATTATCAATCCAACTCATATTATTACCCGTATTCTGCTGATATGATCGATAGAACGACATTCACTATACTTATTACCCTCACTATTATCAATCTAACTCATATATTAACCATATTATGCAGATATGATCGATAGAACGACAATTACTATACTTAATTACTCTTATTATTATCATTCTAACTCATATTATTAACCGTATTATGCAGATATGATCGATAGAACTACAATTACTATACTCATTACTCTTATTATTATCAATCTAACTCATATTATTAGCCATATTATGCTTATATGATCGATAGAACGACAATTACTATACTCACTACTCTTAGTATTATCAATCTAACTCATATTATTAGCCATATTATGCTTATATTATCGATAGAACGACAATTACTATACTTATTACTGTTATTATTATCAATCTAACTCATATTATTAGTCATATTATGCCTTATATGATCGATAGTACGACAATTACTATACTCATTGCTCTATTATTATCAATCTAACTCATATTATTAACCATATTATGCAATTATGATCGACAGAACGACAATTACTGTACTTATTACACTTATTATTATCAATCTAACTCATATTATTAGCCATATTATGCTTATATGATCGATAGAACGACAATTACTATACTCATTACTCTTATTATTATCAATCTAACTCATATTATTAGCCATATTATGCTTATATGATCGATAGAACGACAATTACCTATACTCACTACTCTTAGTATTATCAATCTAACTCATATTATTGGCCATATTATGCTTATAATATCGATAGAACGACAATTACTAACTTATTACTGTTATTATTATCAATCTGACTCATATTATTACCCATATTATGCTTAAACTGTTGTAACATCGATAGAACGACAATTACTATACTTATTACTCTTTATTTCAATCTAACTCATATTATAGCCATATTATGCTTATATGATCGATAGAACGACAATACTATACTTATTACTCTTATTATTATCAATCTAACCTTATTATTAGCCATATTAGCTTATATGATCGATAGAACGAGAATTACTATACTCACTACTCTTAGTATTATCAATCTAACTCATATTATTAGCCATATTATGATTATATTAACGATAGAACGACAATTACTATACTCATTACTGTTATTATTATCAATCTAACTCATATTATTAGCCATATTATGCTTAAATGATCAGATAGATCTACAATTACTATTCTCATTACTCTTATTATTATCAATCTAACTCGTATTATTAGCCATATTATGCTTACATGCTACGATAGAACGACAAATACTATACTTATTACTCTTATTATTATCAATCTAACTCATATTACTAGCCATATTATGCTTATAAGATCGATAGAATGAGAATTACTGACTCACTACTCTTAGTATTATCACTCTAACTCATATTATTAGCCATATTATGCTTATATTATCGACAGAACGACAATTACTATACTTATTACTCTTATTATTATCAATCTAACTCATATTATTAACCATATTATGCAGATATGATCGATAGAACTACAATTACTATACACATTACTCTTATTATTATCAATCTAACTCATATTATTAGCCATATTATGCTTAAATGATCGATAGAACGACAATTACTATACATATTACTCTTATTATTATCAATCTAACTCGTATTATTAGCCAATTATGCTTATATGATCGATAGAACGACAAATACTATACTTATTACTCTTATTATTATCAATCTAACTCATATTATTAGCCATATTATGCTTATATGATCGATAGAACAGACCAATTACTATACTCACTACACTTAGTATTATCAATCTAACTCATATTATTAGCCATATTATGCTTATATTATCGATAGAACGACAATTACTATACTTATTACTCTTATTATTATAAACCTAACTCATATTATTAGCCATATTATGCTTATATGATCGATAGAACGACAATTACTGTACTTATTACTCTTATTATTATCAATCTAACTCATATTATTAGCCATATTATGCTTATATGATCGATAGAACGACAATTACTATACTTATTACTGTTATTATTATCAATCGGACTCATATTATTACCCCATATTATGCTTAAATGATCGATAGAAGGACAATTACTATACTTATTACTGTTATTATTATCAATCTAACTCATATTATTAGCCATATTATGCTTAAATGATCGATAGATCTACAATTACTATACTCATTACTCTTATTATTATCAATCTAACTCATATTATTAGCCATATTATGCTTATATGATCGATAGAACGAGAATTACTATACTCACTACTCTTAGTATTATCATCTAACTCATATTATTAGCCTTATTATGCTTATATGATCGATAGCAACGACAATTACTATACTTATTACTCTTATTATTATCAATCTAACTCATATTATTAGCCATATTATGCTTATATGATCGATAGAACGAGAATTACTTACTCACTACTCTTAGTATTATCAATCTAACTCATATTATTAGCCATATAATGCTTATATTATCAATAGAACGACAATTACTATACTTATTACTGTTATTATTATCAATCTAACTCATATTATTAGCCATATTATGCTTAGGTGATCGATAGAATGAGAATTACTATACTCACTACTCTTAGTATTATCACTCTAACTCATATTATTAACCATGTTATGCCGATATGATCGACAGAACTACAATTACTATACTCATTACTCTTATTATTATCAATCTAAACTCATATTATTAGCCATATTATGCTTATATGAACGATAGAATGAGAATTACTATACTCACCACTCTTAGTATTATCACTCTAACGCACATTATTAGCCTTATTATGCTTATATGATCCAAAGAACGACAATTACTATACTTATTACTCTTATTATTATCAATCTAACTCATATTATTAGCCATATTATGCTTATATGATCGATAGAATGAGAATTACTATACTCACTACTCTTAGTATTATCACTCTAACTCATATTATTAACCATGTTATGCCGATATGATCGACAGAACTACAATTACTATACTCATTACTCTTATTATTATCAATCTAACTCATATTATTAGCCATATTATGCTTATATGATCGATAGAATGGGAATTACTATACTCACCACTCTTAGTATTATCACTCTAACTCACATTATTAGCCTTATTATGCTTATATGATCCATAGAACGACAATTACCGTAGTTATTACTCTTATTATTATCAATCTAACTCATATTACTAGCCATATTACGCTTATATGATCGATAGAACGAGAATTACTATACTCACTACTCTTAGTATTATCAATCTAACTCATATTATTAGCCATATTATGGTTATATTATCGATAGAACGACAATTACTATACTTATTACTGTTATTATTATCAATCTAACTCATATTATTAGCCATATTATGCTTAAATGATCGATAGAATGAGAATTACTGTACTCACCACTCTTAGTATTATCAATCTAACTCATATTATTAGCCATATTATGCTTATATGATCGATAGAACGACAATTACTATACTTATTACTGTTATTATTATGAATCTGACTCATATTATTAGCCATATTATGCTTATATGATCGATAGACCTACAATTACTATACTCATTACTCTTATTATTATCAATCCAACTCATATTATTACCCGTATTATGCTGATATGATCGATAGAACGACATTCACTATACTTATTACACTCACTATTATCAATCTAACTCATATTATTAACCATATTATGCAGATATGATCGATAGAACGACAATTACTATACTTATTACTCTTATTATTATCATTCTAACTCATATTATTAACCATATTATGCAGATATGATCGATAGAACTACAATTACTATACTCATTTCTCTTATTATTATCAATCTAACTCATATTATTAGCCATATTATGCTTATATTATCGATAGAACGACAATTACTATACTTATTACTGTTATTATTATCAATCTGACTCATATTATTACCCATATTATGCTTAAATGATCGATAGAACGACAATTACTATACTTAATTACTGTTATTATTATCAATCTAACTCATATTATTAGCCATATTATGCTTAAATGATCGATAGATCTACAATTACTATACTCATTACTCTTATTATATCAATCTAACTCCTATTATTAGCCATATTATGCTTATATGATCGATAGAACGAGAATTACTATACTCACTACTCTTAGTATTAATCAATCTAACTCATATTATTAGCCTTATTATGCTTATATGATCGATAGACGACAATTACTATACTTATTACTCTTATTATTGTCAAACTAACTCATAGTATTAGCCATATTATGCTTATATGATCGATAGAAGCGAATTACTATACTCACTACTCTTAGTATTATCAATCTAACTCATATTATTAGCCATATAATGCTTATATTATCGATAGAACGACAATTACTATACTTATTACTGTTATTATATCAATCTGACTCATATTATTACCCATATTATGCTTAAATGATCGATAGAACGACAAATACTATACTTATTACTCTTATTATTATCAATCTAACTCATATTATTAGCCTATATTATGCTTATATGATCGATAGAACGACAAATACTATACTTATTACTCGTATTATTATCAATCTAACTCATATTATTAGCCATATTATGCTTATATGATCGATAGAATGACAATTACTATACTTATTACTGTTATTATTATGAATCTGACTCATATTATTAGCCATATATGCTTATATGATCGATAGACCTACAATTACTATACTCATTACTCTTATTATTATCAATCCAACTCATATATTACCCGTATTATGCTGATATGATCGATAGAACGACATTCACTATACTTATTCACTCACTATTATCAATCTAACTCATATTATTAGCCATATTATGCTTAAATGATCGATAGATCTACAATTACTATACTCATTACTCTTATTATTATCAATCTAACTCATATTATTAGCCATATTATGCTTATATGATCGATAGAACGAGAATTACTATACTCACTACTCTTAGTATTATCAATCTAACTCATATTATTAGCCTCATTATGCTTATATGATCGATAGAACGAGAATTACTATACTCACTACTCTTAGTATTATCAATCTAACTCATACTATTAGCCATATTATGCTTATATTATCGATAGAACGACAATTACTATACTTATTACTGTTATTATTATCAATCTGACTCATATTATTACCCATATTATGCTTAAATGATCGATAGAACGACAATTTACTATACTTATTACTCTTATTATTATCAATCTAACTCATATATTAGCCATATTATGCTTTTATTATCGATAGAACGACAATTACTATACTTATTACTGTTATTATTATCAATCTAACTTATATTATGAGCCATATTATGCTTATATGATCGATAGAATGAATGAGAATTACTATACTCACTACTCTTAGTATTATCACTCTAACTCATATTATTAACCATGTTATGCCGATATGATCGACAGAACTACAATTACTATACTCATTACTCTTATTATTATCAATCTAACTCATATTATTAGCCATATTATGCTTATATGATCGATAGAATGAGAATTCCTATACTCACCACTCTTAGTATTATCACTCTAACTCACATTATTAGCCTTATTATGCTTATATGATCCATAGAACGGCAATTACCGTAGTTATTACTCTTATTATTATCAATCTAACTCATATTACTAGCCATATTATGCTTATATGATCGATAGAACGAGAATTACTATACTCACTACTCTTAGTATTATCAATCTAACTCATATTATTAGCCATATTATGGTTATATTATCGAGAGAACTACAATTACTATACTTATTACTGTTATTATTATCAATCTAACTCATATTATTAGCCATATTATGCTTAAATGATCGATAGAATGAGAATTACTGTACTCACTACTCTTAGTATTATCAATCTAACTCATATTATTAGCCATATTATGCTTATATGATCGATAGAACGACAATTACTATACTTATTACTGTTATTATTATGAATCTGACTCATATTATTAGCCATATTATGCTTATATGATCGATAGACCTACAATTACTATACTCATTACTCTTATTATTATCAATCCAACTCATATTATTACCCGTATTATGCTGATATGATCGATAGAACGACATTCACTATACTTATTACACTCACTATTATCAATCTAACTCATATTATTAACCATATTATGCAGATATGATCGATAGAACGACAATTACTATACTTATTACTCTTATTATTATCATTCTAACTCATATTATTAACCGTATTATGCAGATATGATCGATAGAACTACAATTACTATACTCATTACTCTTATTATTATCAATCTAACTCATATTATTAGCCATATTATGCTTATATGATCGATAGAACGACAATTACTATACTCACTACTCTTAGTATTATCAATCTAACTCATATTATTAGCCATATTATGCTTATATTATCGATAGAACGACAATTACTATACTTATTACTGTTATTATTATCAATCTAACTCATATTATTAGTCATATTATGCTTATATGATCGATAGTACGACAATTACTATACTCATTGCTCTTATTATTATCAATCTAACTCATATTATTAACCATATTATGCAATTATGATCGACAGAACGACAATTACTGTACTTATTACACTTATTATTATCAATCTAACTCATATTATTAGCCATATTATGCTTATATGATCAATAGAACGACAATTACTATACTCATTACTCTTATTATTATCAATCTAACTCATATTATTAGCCATATTATGCTTATATGATCGATAGAACGACAATTACTATACTCACTACTCTTAGTATTATCAATCTAACTCATATTATTGGCCATATTATGCTTATATTATCGATAGAACGACAATTACTATACTTATTACTGTTATTATTATCAATCTGACTCATATTATTACCCATATTATGCTTAAATGATCGATAGAACGACAATTACTATACTTATTACTCTTATTATTATCAATCTAACTCATATTATTAGCCATATTATGCTTATATGATCGATAGAACGACAAATACTATACTTATTACTCTTATTATTATCAATCTAACTCTTATTATTAGCCATATTATGCTTATATGATCGATAGAACGAGAATTACTATACTCACTACTCTTAGTATTATCAATCTAACTCATATTATTAGCCATATTATGATTATATTATCGATAGAACGACAATTACTATACTCATTACTGTTATTATTATCAATCTAACTCATATTATTAGCCATATTATGCTTAAATGATCGATAGATCTACAATTACTATTCTCATTACTCTTATTATTATCAATCTAACTCGTATTATTAGCCATATTATGCTTACATGATCGATAGAACGACAAATACTATACTTATTACTCTTATTATTATCAATCTAACTCATATTACTAGCCATATTATGCTTATAAGATCGATAGAATGAGAATTACTGTACTCACTACTCTTAGTATTATCACTCTAACTCATATTATTAGCCATATTATGCTTATATTATCGACAGAACGACAATTACTATACTTATTACTCTTATTATTATCAATCTAACTCATATTATTAACCATATTATGCAGATATGATCGATAGAACTACAATTACTATACACATTACTCTTATTATTATCAATCTAACTCATATTATTAGCCATATTATGCTTAAATGATCGATAGAACGACAATTACTATACATATTACTCTTATTATTATCAATCTAACTCGTATTATTAGCCATATTATGCTTATATGATCGATAGAACGACAAATACTATACTTATTACTCTTATTATTATCAATCTAACTCATATTATTAGCCATATTATGCTTATATGATCGATAGAACGACAATTACTATACTCACTACACTTAGTATTATCAATCTAACTCATATTATTAGCCATATTATGCTTATATTATCGATAGAACGACAATTACTATACTTATTACTCTTATTATTATAAACCTAACTCATATTATTAGCCATATTATGCTTATATGATCGATAGAACGACAATTACTGTACTTATTACTCTTATTATTATCAATCTAACTCATATTATTAGCCATATTATGCTTATATGATCGATAGAACGACAATTACTATACTTATTACTGTTATTATTATCAATCGGACTCATATTATTACCCATATTATGCTTAAATGATCGATAGAAGGACAATTACTATACTTATTACTGTTATTATTATCAATCTAACTCATATTATTAGCCATATTATGCTTAAATGATCGATAGATCTACAATTACTATACTCATTACTCTTATTATTATCAATCTAACTCATATTATTAGCCATATTATGCTTATATGATCGATAGAACGAGAATTACTATACTCACTACTCTTAGTATTATCAATCTAACTCATATTATTAGCCTTATTATGCTTATATTATCGATAGAACGACAATTACTATACTTATTACTCTTATTATTATCAATCTAACTCATATTATTAGCCATATTATGCAGATATGATCGATAGAACGACAATTACTATACTTCTTACACTTATTATTATCAATCTATCTCATATTATTAGCCATATTATGCTTATATGATCGATAGAACGACAATTACTATACTTATTACTGTTATTATTATCAATCTGACTCATATTATTACCCATATTATGCTTAAATGATCGATAGAAGGACAATTACTATACTTATTACTGTTATTATTATCAATCTAACTCATATTATTAGCCATATTATGCTTAAATGATCGATAGATCTACAATTACTATACTCATTACTCTTATTATTATCAATCTAACTCATATTATTAGCCATATTATGCTTATATGATCGATAGAACGACAATTACTATACTTATTACTGTTATTATTATCAATCTGACTCATATTATTAGCCATATTATGCTTATATGATCGATAGACCTACAATTACTATACTCATTACTCTTATTATTATCAATCCAACTCATATTATTACCCGTATTATGCTGATATGATCGATAGAACGACATTCACTATACTTATTACACTCACTATTATCAATCTAACTCATATTATTAACCATATTATGCAGATATGATCGATAGAACGACAATTACTATACTTATTACTCTTATTATTATCATTCTAACTCATATTATTAACCGTATTATGCAGATATGATCGATAGAACTACAATTACTATACTCATTACTCTTATTATTATCAATCTAACTCATATTATTAGCCATATTATGCTTATATGATCGATAGAACGACAATTACTATACTCACTACTCTTAGTATTATCAATCTAACTCATATTATTAGCCATATTATGCTTATATTATCGATAGAACGACAATTACTATACTTATTACTGTTATTATTATCAATCTAACTCATATTATTAGTCATATTATGCTTATATGATCGACAGAACGACAATTACTATACTTATTACACTTATTATTATCAATCTAACTCATATTATTAGCCATATTATGCTTATATGATCGATAGAACGACAATTACTATACTCATTACTCTTATTATTATCAATCTAACTCATATTATTAGCCATATTATGCTTATATGATCGATAGAACGACAATTACTATACTCACTACTCTTAGTATTATCAATCTAACTCATATTATTAGCCATATTATGCTTATATTATCGATAGAACGACAATTACTATACTTATTACTGTTATTATTATCAATCTAACTCATATTATTAGCCTTATTATGCTTATATGATCGATAGAACGACAATTACTGTACTTATTACTCTTATTATTATCAATCTAACTCATATTATTAACCATATTATGCAGATATGATCGATAGAACGACAATTACTATACTCATTACTCTTATTATTATCAATCTAACTCATGCTATTAGCCATATTATGGTTATATCATCGATAGAACGACAATTACTATACTCACTACTCTTAGTATTATCAATCTAACTCATATTATTAGCCATATTATGCTTATATTATCGATAGAACGACAATTACTATACTTATTACTGTTATTATTATCAATCTAACTCATATTATTAGCCATATTATGCTTATATGATCGATAGAATGAGAATTACTATACTCACTACTCTTAGTATTATCACTCTAACTCATATTATTAGCCATATTATGCTCATATGATCGAGAGAACGAGAATTACTATACTTATTACTCTTATTATTATCAATCTAACTCATATTATTAGCCATATTATGCTTATATGTTCGATAGAACGACAATTACTATACTTATTACTCTTATTATTATAAACCTAACTCATATTATTAGCCATATTATGCTTATATGATCGATAGAACGACAATTACTGTACTTATTACTCTTATTATTATCAATCTAACTCATATTATTAGCCATATTATGCTTATATGATCGATAGAACGACAATTACTATACTTATTACTGTTATTATTATCAATCGGACTCATATTATTACCCATATTATGCTTAAATGATCGATAGAAGGACAATTACTATACTTATTACTGTTATTATTATCAATCTAACTCATATTATTAGCCATATTATGCTTAAATGATCGATAGATCTACAATTACTATACTCATTACTCTTATTATTATCAATCTAACTCATATTATTAGCCATATTATGCTTATATGATCGATAGAACGAGAATTACTATACTCACTACTCTTAGTATTATCAATCTAACTCATATTATTAGCCTTATTATGCTTATATGATCGATAGAACGACAATTACTATACTTATTACTCTTATTATTATCAATCTAACTCATATTATTAGCCATATTATGCAGATATGATCGATAGAACGACAATTACTATACTTCCTACACTTATTATTATCAATCTAACTCATATTATTAGCCATATTATGCTTATATGATCGATAGAACGACAATTACTATACTTATTACTGTTATTATTATCAATCTGACTCATATTATTACCCATATTATGCTTAAATGATCGATAGAAGGACAATTACTATACTTATTACTGTTATTATTATCAATCTAACTCATATTATTAGCCATATTATGCTTAAATGATCGATAGATCTACAATTACTATACTCATTACTCTTATTATTATCAATCTAACTCATATTATTAGCCATATTATGCTTATATGATCGATAGAACGACAATTACTATACTTATTACTGTTATTATTATCAATCTGACTCATATTATTAGCCATATTATGCTTATATGATCGATAGACCTACAATTACTATACTCATTACTCTTATTATTATCAATCCAACTCATATTATTACCCGTATTATGCTGATATGATCGATAGAACGACATTCACTATACTTATTACACTCACTATTATCAATCTAACTCATATTATTAACCATATTATGCAGATATGATCGATAGAACGACAATTACTATACTTATTACTCTTATTATTATCATTCTAACTCATATTATTAACCGTATTATGCAGATATGATCGATAGAACTACAATTACTATACTCATTACTCTTATTATTATCAATCTAACTCATATTATTAGCCATATTATGCTTATATGATCGATAGAACGACAATTACTATACTCACTACTCTTAGTATTATCAATCTAACTCATATTATTAGCCATATTATGCTTATATTATCGATAGAACGACAATTACTATACTTATTACTGTTATTATTATCAATCTAACTCATATTATTAGTCATATTATGCTTATATAATCGATAGTACGACAATTACTATACTCATTGCTCTTATTATTATCAATCTAACTCATATTATTAACCATATTATGCAATTATGATCGACAGAACGACAATTACTATACTTATTACACTTATTATTATCAATCTAACTCATATTATTAGCCATATTATGCTTATATGATCGATAGAACGACAATTACTATACTCATTACTCTTATTATTATCAATCTAACTCATATTATTAGCCATATTATGCTTATATGATCGATAGAACGACAATTACTATACTCACTACTCTTAGTATTATCAATCTAACTCATATTATTAGCCATATTATGCTTATATTATCGATAGAACGACAATTACTATACTTATTACTGTTATTATTATCAATCTAACTCATATTATTAACCATATTATGCAATTATGATCGACAGAACGACAATTACTATACTTATTACACTTATTATTATCAATCTAACTCATATTATTAGCCATATTATGCTTATATGATCGATAGAACGACAATTACT